>NW_027277549.1:0-27135 GCF_030028105.1 Mobula birostris
GAACATTGGGAGATATAGTCAGTGAGACTGAGCAAGATGCAGACTGATGAAATCTGGGAGATATAGTCCGTGTGACTCAGCAAGATGCAGGTTGATGAAATCTGGGAGATACAGTCAGTGTGACTGAGCAAGATGCAGATTGATGAAGATTGGGAGATATAGTCAGTGTGACTGAATAAGATGCAGACTGATGAAAATTGGGAGATATAGTCAGTGTGACTGAGTAAGATGCAGATTGATGAAGATTGGGAGATATAGTCAGTGTGACAGAGCAAGATGCAGATTAATGAAGATTGGGAGATATAGTCAGTGTGACTGAGCAAACATATCTTGATGAAGATTGAGAGATATAGTCACTGAGACTGAGCAAGATGCAGACTGATGAAATCTGGGAGATATAGTCCGTGTGACTCAGCAAGATGCAGACAGATGAAAATTGGGAGATATAGTCAGTGTGACTGTGAAAGATGCAGATTGATGAATTCTGGGAGATAAGGTCATTGTGACTGAGTAAGATGCAGAATGATGAAGATTGGGAGATATATAGTCAGTTTGACTGAGTAAGATGCAGATTCATGAAGACTGGGAGATATAGTCAGTGTGACTGAGTAAGATGCAGATTCATGAAGACTGGGAGATATAGTCAGTGTGACTGAGTAAGATGCAGATACATGAAGACTGGGAGATATAGTCAGTGTGACTGAGCAAGATGCAGATTAATGAAGATTGGGAGATATAGTCAGTGTGACTGAGTAAGATGCAGATTGATGAAGATTGGGAGATATAGTCAGTGTGACAGAGCAAGATGCAGATTAATGAAGATTGGGAGATATAGTCAGTGTGACTGAGCAAGATGCAGATTGATGAAGACTGGGAGATATAGTCAGTGTGAAAGAATACGATGCAGATTGATGAAGATTGGGAGACACAGGCAGTGTGACTGAGCAAGATACAGATTGATGAAGACTGGGAGATATAGTCAGTGTGACTGAGCAAGATGCAGATTAATGAAGATTGGGAGATAAAGTCAGTGTGACTGAGTAAGATGCAGATTGATGAAGACTGGGAGATTTAGTCAGTGAGACTGAGCATGATGCAGACAGATGAAAATTGGGAGATATAGTCAGTGTGAATGAGCAAAATGCAGATTGATGAAATCTGGGAGATAAGGTCAGTGTGACTGAGCAAGATGCAGAATGATGAAATCTTGGAGATATAGTCAGTGTGACTGAGCAAGATGCAGATTGATGAAGACTGGGAGATATAGTCAGTGTGACTGAGCAAGATGGAGATTGATGAAGATTGGGACATATAGTCAGTGTGACAGAGTAAGATGCAGACAGATGAAAATTGGGAGATATAGTCAGTGCGACTCTGCAAGAAGCAGACGGATGAAAATTGGGTGATATACTCAGTGAGACTCAGCAAGATGCGGACAGATGAAAAATTGGGAGATATAGTCAGTGTGACTGAGCAAGATGCAGATTAATGAAGATTGGGAGATATAGTCAGTGTGACTGAGTAAGATGCAGATTGATGAAGACTGGAAGATATAGTCTGTGTTGCTGGGCAAGATGCAGATTAATGAAGATTGGGAGATATTGTCAGTGTGACTCAGCAAGATACACACAGAAAAAAATTGGGAGATATAGTTAGTGTAACTGAGCAAGATGCAGATTGATGAGGACTGGCAGATATAGTCAGTGTTACTGAGCAAGATGCAGATTGATGAAGATTGGGAGATATAGTCAGTGTGACAGAGTAAGATGCAGACAGATGAAAATTGGGAGATATTGTCAGTGTGACTGAGCAAGATGCAGACTGATGAAATCTGGGAGATATAGTCAGTGTGACTGAGCAAGATGCAGATTAATGAAGATTGGGAGATATAGTCAGTGTGACTCAGTAAGATGTAGATTGATGAAGACTGGAAGATATAGTCAGTGTTGCTGGGCAAGATGCAGATTAATGAAGATTGGGAGATATTGTCAGTGTGACTCAGCAAGATACACACAGAAGAAAATTGGGAGATATAGTCAGTGTAACTGAGCAAGATGCAGTCAGATGAAAATTGGGAGATATAGTCAGAGTATCTGAGCAAAATGCAGATTGATGAAGACTGGGCGATATAGTCAATGTCACTGAGCAAGATGCAGATTGATGAAGATTGGGAGATATAGTCAGTGTGACTGAGCAAGATGCAGATTGATGAAGACTGGGAAATGTAGTCAGTGTGACGGAGCAATATGCAGACAGATGAAAATTTGGAGATATAGTCAGTGTAAGTGAGCAAGATGCAGAATCATGAAATCTGGGAGATATAGTCAGTGTGACTCAGCAAGATGCAGGTTGATGAAATCTGGGAGATACAGTCAGTGTGACTGAGCAAGATGCAGATTGATGAAGATTGGGAGATATGGTCAGTATGACTGAGCAAGATGCAGAATGATGAAGATTGAGAGATATAGTCAGTGTGACTGAGCAAAATGCAAATTGATGAATTCTGGGAGATATAGTAAGTGTGACTGAGCAAGATGCAGACAGATGATAATTGGGAGATATAGTCAGTGTGACTGAGCAAGATGCTGATTGATGAAGTCTCGGATATATAGTCAGTGTGACTGAGCAAGATACAGATTGATGAATATTGGGAGATATAGTCAGTGCAACTGAGCAAGATGCAGATTGATGAAATCTGGGAGATATAGTCAATGTGACTGAGCAAGAAGCAGATTGATGAAGATTGGGCGATATAGTCAGTGCGACAGAGCAAGATGCGGACAGATGAAAATTGGGAGATATAGTCAGTGTGACTGAGCAAGATACAGATTGATGAAGATTGGGAGATATAGTCAGTGTGACTGAGCAAGATGCAGATTGATAAAGATTAGGAGATATAGTCAGAGTGAGAGCAAGATTCAGATTGATGCAGTAACTGAAATATAGTCAGTGTGACTGAGCATGATGCAGATTGATGAAGACTGGGAAATGTAGTCAGTGTGACGGAGCAATATGCAGACAGATGAAAATTTGGAGATATAGTCAGTGTTACTGAGCAAGATGCAGACTGATGAAATCTGGGAGATATAGTCAGTGTGACTCAGCAAGATGCAGCTTGATGAAATCTGGGAGATACAGACAGTGTGACTGAGCAAGATGCAGATTGATGAAGATTGGGAGATATGGTCAGTATGACTGAGCAAGATGCAGAATGATGAAGATTGAGAGATATAGTCAGTGTGACTGAGCAAAATGCAAATTGATGAATTCTGGGAGATATAGTCAGTGTGACTGAGCAAGATGCAGATTGATGAAGATTGGGAGATATAGTCAGTGTGACTGAGCAAGATGCAGATTGATAAAATCTGGGAGGTATAGTCAGTGTGACTGAGCAAGATGCAGATTGATGATAACTGGGAGATATAGTCAGTGTGACTGAGCATGATGCAGATTGATGAAGATTGGCAGATTTAGTCAGTGTGACTGAGCAAGATGCAGACAGATGAAAACGGGGAGATATAGTCAGTGTGAATTAGCAAGATGCAGATTGATGAAATCTAGGAGATAAGGTCAGTGTGACTGAGCAAGATGCAGAATGATGAAGATTGAGAGATTTAGCCAGTGCGACTGAGCAAGATGCAGATTGATGAAATCTGGGAGGTATAGTCAGTGTGACTGAGCATGATGCAGATTGATGAAGATTGGGAGATATACGCAGTGTGACTGAGCAAGATGCAGATTGATGAAGACTGGGAGATATAGTCAGTGTTACTGAGCAAGATGCAGATTGATGAAGATTGGGAGATATAGTCAGTGAAACAGAGTTAAGATGCAGACAGATGAAAATCGGGAGATATTGTCAGTGTGACTGAGCAAGATGCAGACTGATGAAATCTGGGAGATATAGTCAGTGTGACTGAGCAAGATGCAGGTTGATGAAGATTGGGAGATATAGTCAGTGTGACTGAGCAAGATGCAGATTGATGAAGACTGGGAGATATAGTCATTGTGAGAGCAAGATGCAGATTGATGCAGTTTGGGAGATATAGTCAGTGTGACAGAGTAAGATGCAGATTGATTAAGATTGCGACATATAGTCAGTTTGACTGAGTAAGATGCAGATTGATGAAGATTTGGAGATAAAGTCAGTGTGACTAAGCAAGCTCATCTTGATGAAGATTGGGAAATATAGTCAGTGTGACTGAGCAAGATGCAGATTAATGAAGATTGGGAGATTTAGTCAGTGTGACTGAGCAAGGTGCAGATTGATGAAGATTGGCAGATATAGTCAGTGTGACTGAGCAAGATGCAGATTGATGAAAATTGGGAGATTTAGTCAGTGTGACTGAGCAAGATGCAGACAGATGAAAATTGGGAGATATAGTCAGTGTGTCTGAGAAAGATGCAGATTGATGAAGATTGGGAGATAAAGTCAGTGTGACTGAGCAAGATTCATATTGATGAGATCTCGGAGATATAGTCAGTGTGACTGAGCAAGATGCAGATTGATGAATATTGGGAGATATAGTCAGTGCAACTGAGCAAGATGCAGATTGATGAAATCTGGGAGATATAGTCAGTGTGACTGAGCAAGAAGCAGATTGATGAAGATTGGGAGATATAGTCAGTGTGACAGAGTAAGATGCAGATTGATGAAGATTGGGAGATATAGTCAGTGTGACTGAGCAAAATGCAGACTGATGATGTTTGGGAGATATAGTCAGTGTGACAGAGTAAGATGCAGACAGATGAAAATTGGGAGATATAGTCAATGTGAGTGAGCAAGATGCGGACAGATGAAAATTGGGAGATATAGTCTCTGTGATTGAGCAAGATGCAGATTGATGAAGATTGGGAGATATAGTCAGTGTGACTGAGCATGATGCAGATTGATGAAGATTGGCAGATTTAGTCAGTGTGACTGAGCAAGATGCAGACAGATGAAAAGTGGGAGTTATAGTCAGTGTGAATTAGCAAGATGCAGATTGATGAAATCTGGGAGATAAGGTCAGTGTGACTGAGCAAGATGCAGAACCATGAAGATTGAGAGATTTAGTCAGTGTGACTGAGCAAGATGTAGATTGATGAAATCTGGGAGATATAGTCAGTTTGACTGAGCAAGATGCAGATTGATGAAATCTGGGAGATATAGTCAGTGTGACTGAGCAAGATGCAGATTGATGAAGTCTGGGAGATATAGTCAGTGTTACTGAGCAATCTGCTGATTGATGAAGATTGGAAGATATAGTCAGTGTGACAGAGTAAGATGCAGACAGATGAAAATTGGGAGATATAGTCAGTGTGAGAGCAAGATGCAGATTGATGCAGTTTGGGACATATAGTCAGTGTGACAGAGTAAGATGCAGATTGATGAAGATTGGGACATATAGTCAGTGTGACTGAGCAAGATGCAGTTTGATGAAATCTGGGAGATATAGTTAATGTGACTGAGCAAGATGCAGATTGATGAAATCTGGGAGATATAGTCAGTGTGACTGAGCAAGATGCAGATTGATAAAGATTAGGAGATATAGTCAGAGTGAGAGCAAGATTCAGATTGATGCAGTAACTGAAATATAGTCAGTGTGACTGAGCATGATGCAGATTGATGAAGACTGGGAAATGTAGTCAGTGTGACGGAGCAATATGCAGACAGATGAAAATTTGGAGATATAGTCAGTGTTACTGAGCAAGATGCAGACTGATGAAATCTGGGAGATATAGTCAGTGTGACTCAGCAAGATGCAGCTTGATGAAATCTGGGAGATACAGACAGTGTGACTGAGCAAGATGCAGATTGATGAAGATTGGGAGATATGGTCAGTATGACTGAGCAAGATGCAGAATGATGAAGATTGAGAGATATAGTCAGTGTGACTGAGCAAAATGCAAATTGATGAATTCTGGGAGATATAGTCAGTGTGACTGAGCAAGATGCAGATTGATGAAGATTGGGAGATATAGTCAGTGTGACTGAGCAAGATGCAGATTGATAAAATCTGGGAGGTATAGTCAGTGTGACTGAGCAAGATGCAGATTGATGATAATTGGGAGATATAGTCAGTGTGACTGAGCATGATGCAGATTGATGAAGATTGGCAGATTTAGTCAGTGTGACTGAGCAAGATGCAGACAGATGAAAACGGGGAGATATAGTCAGTGTGAATTAGCAAGATGCAGATTGATGAAATCTAGGAGAAAAGGTCAGTGTGACTGAGCAAGATGCAGAATGATGAAGATTGAGAGATTTAGCCAGTGCGACTGAGCAAGATGCAGATTGATGAAATCTGGGAGGTATAGTCAGTGTGACTGAGCATGATGCAGATTGATGAAGATTGGGAGATATAGGCAGTGTGACTGAGCAAGATGCAGATTGATGAAGACTGGGAGATATAGTCAGTGTTACTGAGCAAGATGCAGATTGATGAAGATTGGGAGATATAGTCAGTGTGACAGAGTAAGATGCAGACAGAAGAAAATTGGGAGATATTGTCAGTGTGACTGAGCAAGATGCATACAGATGAAAATTGGGTGATATACTCAGTGTGACTGAGCAAGATGCATACAGATGAATATTGGAAGATATAGTCAGTGAGACTGAGCAAGATGCATTCTGATGAAATCTGGGAGATATAGTCTGTGTGACTCAGCAAGATGCAGGTTGATGAAATCTGGGAGATACAGTCAGTGTGACTGAGCAAGATGCAGATTGATGAAGATTGGGAGATATAGTCAGTGTGACTGAACAAGATGCAGACAGATGAAAGTTGGGAGATATAGTCAGTGTGACTGAGAAAGATGCAGATTGATGAAATCTGGGAGATAAGGTCATTGTGACTGAGCAAGATGCAGAATGATGAAGATTGGGAGATATAGTCAGTGCGACTCAGCAAGATGAAGACAGTTGAAAATTGGGAGATATAGTCAGTGTGACTCAACAAGATGCAGACTGCTGCAGTCTCGGAGATATAGTCAGTGTGACGGAGCAAGTTGCAGATTAATGAAGATTGGGAGATATAGTCAGTTTGACTGAGTAAGATGCAGATTCATGAAGACTTGGAGATATAGTCAGTGTGACTGAGCAAGATGCAGATTAATGCAGATTGGGAGATATAGTCAGTGTGACTGAGTAAGATGCAGATTGATGAAGATTGGCAGATTTAGTCAGTGTGACTGAGCAAGATGCAGACAGATGAAAATTGGGAGATAGAGTCACGGTGAATGAGCAAAATGCAGATTGATGAAATCTGGGAGATATAGTCACTGTGACTGAGCAAGATGCAGATTGATGAAGATTGGGAGATATAGTCAGTGTGACTGAGCAAGACACATCTTGATGAAGATTGGGGGATATAGTCAGTGTGACTAAGCGAGATGCAGATTGATGAAGACTGGGAGATATAGTCAGTGTTACTGAGCAAGATGCAGATTGATGAAGATTGGGAGATATAGTCAGTGTGACAGAGTAAGATGCAGACAGATGAAAATTGGGAGATATTGTCAGTGTGACTGAGCAAGATGCAGACTGATGAAATCTGGGAGATATAGTCAGTGTGACTGAGCAAGATGCAGATTAATGAAGATTCGGAGATATAGTCAGTGTGACTGAGTAAGATGCAGATTCATGAAGACTGGGAGATATAGTCAGTGTGACTGAGCAAGATGCAGATTAATGAAGATTGGGAGATATAGTCGGTGTGACTGAGTAAGATGCAGATTAATGAAGACTGGGTGATATAGTCCGTGTTACCGAGCAAGATGCAGATTGATGAACATTGGGATATATAGTCAGTGTGACTGAGCAAGACACATCTTGATGAAGATTGGGGGATATAGTCAGTGTGACTGAGCCAGATGCAGACTGATGAAGACTGGGAGATATAGTCAGTGTGACTGAGCAAGATGCAGACAGATCAAAATTGGGAGATATAGTCAGTGCGACTCAGCAAGAAGCAGACAGATGATAATTGGGTGATATACTCAGTGTGACTCAGCAAGGTGCGGACAGATGAAAATTGGGAGATATAGTCAGTGTGACTGAGCAAGATGCAGACAGATGAAAATTGGGTGATATACTCAGTGTGACTGAGCAAGATGCAGACAGATGAACATTGGGAGATATAGTCAGTGAGACTGAGCAAGATGCAGACTGATGAAATCTGGGAGATATAGTCCGTGTGACTCAGCAAGATGCAGGTTGATGAAATCTGGGAGATACAGTCAGTGTGACTGAGCAAGATGCAGATTGATGAAGATTGGGAGATATAGTCAGTGTGACTGAATAAGATGCAGACTGATGAAAATTGGGAGATATAGTCAGTGTGACTGAGTAAGATGCAGATTGATGAAGATTGGGAGATATAGTCAGTGTGACAGAGCAAGATGCAGATTAATGAAGATTGGGAGATATAGTCAGTGTGACTGAGCAAACATATCTTGATGAAGATTGAGAGATATAGTCAGTGAGACTGAGCAAGATGCAGACTGATGAAATCTGGGAGATATAGTCCGTGTGACTCAGCAAGATGCAGACAGATGAAAATTGGGAGATATAGTCAGTGTGACTGTGAAAGATGCAGATTGATGAATTCTGGGAGATAAGGTCATTGTGACTGAGTAAGATGCAGAATGATGAAGATTGGGAGATATATAGTCAGTTTGACTGAGTAAGATGCAGATTCATGAAGACTGGGAGATATAGTCAGTGTGACTGAGTAAGATGCAGATTCATGAAGACTGGGAGATATAGTCAGTGTGACTGAGTAAGATGCAGATACATGAAGACTGGGAGATATAGTCAGTGTGACTGAGCAAGATGCAGATTAATGAAGATTGGGAGATATAGTCAGTGTGAAAGAATACGATGCAGATTGATGAAGATTGGGAGACACAGGCAGTGTGACTGAGCAAGATACAGATTGATGAAAATTGGGAGATATAGTCAGTGTGACTGAGCAAGATACAGATTGATGAAGATTGGGAGATATCGTCAGTGTGACTGAGTAAGATGCAGATTCATGAAAACTGGGAGATATAGTCTGTGTGACTGAGTAAGATGCAGATTGATGAAGACTGGAAGATATAGTCTGTGTTGCTGGGCAAGATGCAGATTAATGATGATTGGGAGATATTGTCAGTGTTACTCAGCAAGATACACACAGAAGAAAATTGGGAGATATAGTCAGTGTAACTGAGCAAGATGCAGATTGATGAAGACTGGGAGATATAGTCAGTGTTACTGAGCAAGATGCAGATTGATGAAGATTGGGAGATATAGTCAGTGTGACAGAGTAAGATGCAGACAGATGAAAATTGGGAGATATTGTCAGTGTGACTGAGCAAGATGCAGACTGATGAAATCTGGGAGATATAGTCAGTGTGACTGAGCAAGATGCAGATTAATGAAGATTGGGAGATATAGTCAGTGTGACTGAGTAAGATGCAGATTGATGAAGACTGGAAGATATAGTCTGTGTTGCTGGGCAAGATGCAGATTAATGAAGATTGGGAGATATTGTCAGTGTGACTCAGCAAGATACACACAGAAGAAAATTCGGAGATATAGTCAGTGTAACTGAGCAAGATGCAGTCAGATGAAAATTGGGAGATATAGTCACAGTGTCTGAGCAAGATGCAGATTGATGAAGATGGGGAGATATAGTCACTGCGACTGAGCAAGATGCAGATTGATGAAATCTGGGAGATATAGTCAGCGTGACTGAGCAAGATGCATACAGATGAAAATTGGGTGATATACTCAGTGTGACTGAGCAAGATGCATACAGATGAACATTGGAAGATATAGTCAGTGAGACTGAGCAAGATGCATTCTGATGAAATCTGGGAGATATAGTCTGTGTGACTCAGCAAGATGCAGGTTGATGAAATCTGGGAGATACAGTCAGTGTGACTGAGCAAGATGCAGATTGATGAAGATTGGGAGATATAGTCAGTGTGACTGAACAAGACGCAGACAGATGAAAGTTGGGAGATATAGTCAGTGTGACTGAGAAAGATGCAGATTGATGAAATCTGGGAGATAAGGTCATTGTGACTGAGCAAGATGCAAATGATGAAGATTGGGAGATATAGTCAGTGTGACTGAGCAACATGCAGAAAGATGAATATTGGGAGATATAGTTAGTGTGAGAACAAGATGCAGATTGATGCAGTTTGGGAGATATAGTCAGTGTGACTGAGCAAGATGCATACAGATGAAAATTCGGAGATATAGTCAGTGTGACTGAGCCAGATGCAGATTGATGAAATCTGGGAGATATAGTCAGTGGGACTGAGCAAGATGCAGGTTAATGAAGATTGGGAGATATAGTCAGTGCGACTCAGCAACATGAAGACAGTTGAAAATTGGGAGATATAGTCAGTGTGACTCAACAAGATGCAGACTGCTGCAGTCTCGGAGATATAGTCAGTGTGACGGAGCAAGTTGCAGATTAATGAAGATTGGGAGATATAGTCAGTTTTGACTGAGTAAGATGCAGATTCATGAAGACTTGGAGATATAGTCAGTGTGACTGAGCAAGATGCAGATTAATGCAGATTGGGAGATATAGTCAGTGTGACTGAGTAAGATGCAGATTGATGAAGATTGGCAGATTTAGTCAGTGTGACTGAGCAAGATGCAGACAGATGAAAATTGGGAGATAGAGTCAGGGTGAATGAGCAAAATGCAGATTGATGAAATCTGGGAGATATAGTCACTGTGACTGAGCAAGATGCAGATTGATGAAGATTGGGAGATATAGTCAGTGTGACTGAGCAAGACACATCTTGATGAAGATTGGGGGATATAGTCAGTGTGACTGAGCGAGATGCAGATTGATGAAGACTGGGAGATATAGTCAGTGTTACTGAGCAAGATGCAGATTGATGAAGATTGGGAGATATAGTCAGTGTGACAGAGTAAGATGCAGACAGATGAAAATTGGGAGATATTGTCAGTGTGACTGAGCAAGATGCAGACTGATGAAATCTGGGAGATATAGTCAGTGTGACTGAGCAAGATGCAGATTAATGAAGATTCGGAGATATAGTCAGTGTGACTGAGTAAGATGCAGATTCATGAAGACTGGGAGATATAGTCAGTGTGACTGAGCAAGATGCAGATTAATGAAGATTGGGAGATATAGTCGGTGTGACTGAGTAAGATGCAGATTAATGAAGACTGGGTGATATAGTCCGTGTTACCGAGCAAGATGCAGATTGATGAACATTGGGATATATAGTCAGTGTGACTGAGCAAGACACATCTTGATGAAGATTGGGGGATATAGTCAGTGTGACTGAGCCAGATGCAGATTGATGAAGACTGGGAGATATAGTCAGTGTGACTGAGCAAGATGCAGACAGATCAAAATTGGGAGATATAGTCAGTGCGACTCAGCAAGAAGCAGACAGATGATAATTGGGTGATATACTCAGTGTGACTCAGCAAGGTGCGGACAGATGAAAATTGGGAGATATAGTCAGTGTGACTGAGCAAGATGCAGACAGATGAAAATTGGGTGATATACTCAGTGTGACTGAGCAAGATGCAGACAGATGAACATTGGGAGATATAGTCAGTGAGACTGAGCAAGATGCAGACTGATGAAATCTGGGAGATATAGTCCGTGTGACTCAGCAAGATGCAGGTTGATGAAATCTGGGAGATACAGTCAGTGTGACTGAGCAAGATGCAGATTGATGAAGATTGGGAGATATAGTCAGTGTGACTGAATAAGATGCAGACTGATGAAAATTGGGAGATATAGTCAGTGTGACTGAGTAAGATGCAGATTGATGAAGATTGGGAGATATAGTCAGTGTGACAGAGCAAGATGCAGATTAATGAAGATTGGGAGATATAGTCAGTGTGACTGAGCAAACATATCTTGATGAAGATTGAGAGATATAGTCACTGAGACTGAGCAAGATGCAGACTGATGAAATCTGGGAGATATAGTCCGTGTGACTCAGCAAGATGCAGACAGATGAAAATTGGGAGATATAGTCAGTGTGACTGTGAAAGATGCAGATTGATGAATTCTGGGAGATAAGGTCATTGTGACTGAGTAAGATGCAGAATGATGAAGATTGGGAGATATATAGTCAGTTTGACTGAGTAAGATGCAGATTCATGAAGACTGGGAGATATAGTCAGTGTGACTGAGTAAGATGCAGATTCATGAAGACTGGGAGATATAGTCAGTGTGACTGAGTAAGATGCAGATACATGAAGACTGGGAGATATAGTCAGTGTGACTGAGCAAGATGCAGATTAATGAAGATTGGGAGATATAGTCAGTGTGACTGAGTAAGATGCAGATTGATGAAGATTGGGAGATATAGTCAGTGTGACAGAGCAAGATGCAGATTAATGAAGATTGGGAGATATAGTCAGTGTGACTGAGCAAGATGCAGATTGATGAAGACTGGGAGATATAGTCAGTGTGAAAGAATACGATGCAGATTGATGAAGATTGGGAGACACAGGCAGTGTGACTGAGCAAGATACAGATTGATGAAGACTGGGAGATATAGTCAGTGTGACTGAGCAAGATGCAGATTAATGAAGATTGGGAGATAAAGTCAGTGTGACTGAGTAAGATGCAGATTGATGAAGACTGGGAGATTTAGTCAGTGAGACTGAGCATGATGCAGACAGATGAAAATTGGGAGATATAGTCAGTGTGAATGAGCAAAATGCAGATTGATGAAATCTGGGAGATAAGGTCAGTGTGACTGAGCAAGATGCAGAATGATGAAATCTTGGAGATATAGTCAGTGTGACTGAGCAAGATGCAGATTGATGAAGACTGGGAGATATAGTCAGTGTGACTGAGCAAGATGGAGATTGATGAAGATTGGGACATATAGTCAGTGTGACAGAGTAAGATGCAGACAGATGAAAATTGGGAGATATAGTCAGTGCGACTCTGCAAGAAGCAGACGGATGAAAATTGGGTGATATACTCAGTGAGACTCAGCAAGATGCGGACAGATGAAAATTGGGAGATATAGTCAGTGTGACTGAGCAAGATGCAGATTAATGAAGATTGGGAGATATAGTCAGTGTGACTGAGTAAGATGCAGATTGATGAAGACTGGAAGATATAGTCTGTGTTGCTGGGCAAGATGCAGATTAATGAAGATTGGGAGATATTGTCAGTGTGACTCAGCAAGATACACACAGAAAAAAATTGGGAGATATAGTTAGTGTAACTGAGCAAGATGCAGATTGATGAGGACTGGCAGATATAGTCAGTGTTACTGAGCAAGATGCAGATTGATGAAGATTGGGAGATATAGTCAGTGTGACAGAGTAAGATGCAGACAGATGAAAATTGGGAGATATTGTCAGTGTGACTGAGCAAGATGCAGACTGATGAAATCTGGGAGATATAGTCAGTGTGACTGAGCAAGATGCAGATTAATGAAGATTGGGAGATATAGTCAGTGTGACTCAGTAAGATGTAGATTGATGAAGACTGGAAGATATAGTCAGTGTTGCTGGGCAAGATGCAGATTAATGAAGATTGGGAGATATTGTCAGTGTGACTCAGCAAGATACACACAGAAGAAAATTGGGAGATATAGTCAGTGTAACTGAGCAAGATGCAGTCAGATGAAAATTGGGAGATATAGTCAGAGTATCTGAGCAAAATGCAGATTGATGAAGACTGGGCGATATAGTCAATGTCACTGAGCAAGATGCAGATTGATGAAGATTGGGAGATATAGTCAGTGTGACTGAGCAAGATGCAGATTGATGAAGACTGGGAAATGTAGTCAGTGTGACGGAGCAATATGCAGACAGATGAAAATTTGGAGATATAGTCAGTGTAAGTGAGCAAGATGCAGAATCATGAAATCTGGGAGATATAGTCAGTGTGACTCAGCAAGATGCAGGTTGATGAAATCTGGGAGATACAGTCAGTGTGACTGAGCAAGATGCAGATTGATGAAGATTGGGAGATATGGTCAGTATGACTGAGCAAGATGCAGAATGATGAAGATTGAGAGATATAGTCAGTGTGACTGAGCAAAATGCAAATTGATGAATTCTGGGAGATATAGTAAGTGTGACTGAGCAAGATGCAGACAGATGATAATTGGGAGATATAGTCAGTGTGACTGAGCAAGATGCTGATTGATGAAGTCTCGGATATATAGTCAGTGTGACTGAGCAAGATACAGATTGATGAATATTGGGAGATATAGTCAGTGCAACTGAGCAAGATGCAGATTGATGAAATCTGGGAGATATAGTCAATGTGACTGAGCAAGAAGCAGATTGATGAAGATTGGGCGATATAGTCAGTGCGACAGAGCAAGATGCGGACAGATGAAAATTGGGAGATATAGTCAGTGTGACTGAGCAAGATACAGATTGATGAAGATTGGGAGATATAGTCAGTGTGACTGAGCAAGATGCAGATTGATAAAGATTAGGAGATATAGTCAGAGTGAGAGCAAGATTCAGATTGATGCAGTAACTGAAATATAGTCAGTGTGACTGAGCATGATGCAGATTGATGAAGACTGGGAAATGTAGTCAGTGTGACGGAGCAATATGCAGACAGATGAAAATTTGGAGATATAGTCAGTGTTACTGAGCAAGATGCAGACTGATGAAATCTGGGAGATATAGTCAGTGTGACTCAGCAAGATGCAGCTTGATGAAATCTGGGAGATACAGACAGTGTGACTGAGCAAGATGCAGATTGATGAAGATTGGGAGATATGGTCAGTATGACTGAGCAAGATGCAGAATGATGAAGATTGAGAGATATAGTCAGTGTGACTGAGCAAAATGCAAATTGATGAATTCTGGGAGATATAGTCAGTGTGACTGAGCAAGATGCAGATTGATGAAGATTGGGAGATATAGTCAGTGTGACTGAGCAAGATGCAGATTGATAAAATCTGGGAGGTATAGTCAGTGTGACTGAGCAAGATGCAGATTGATGATAACTGGGAGATATAGTCAGTGTGACTGAGCATGATGCAGATTGATGAAGATTGGCAGATTTAGTCAGTGTGACTGAGCAAGATGCAGACAGATGAAAACGGGGAGATATAGTCAGTGTGAATTAGCAAGATGCAGATTGATGAAATCTAGGAGATAAGGTCAGTGTGACTGAGCAAGATGCAGAATGATGAAGATTGAGAGATTTAGCCAGTGCGACTGAGCAAGATGCAGATTGATGAAATCTGGGAGGTATAGTCAGTGTGACTGAGCATGATGCAGATTGATGAAGATTGGGAGATATACGCAGTGTGACTGAGCAAGATGCAGATTGATGAAGACTGGGAGATATAGTCAGTGTTACTGAGCAAGATGCAGATTGATGAAGATTGGGAGATATAGTCAGTGAAACAGAGTAAGATGCAGACAGATGAAAATCGGGAGATATTGTCAGTGTGACTGAGCAAGATGCAGACTGATGAAATCTGGGAGATATAGTCAGTGTGACTGAGCAAGATGCAGGTTGATGAAGATTGGGAGATATAGTCAGTGTGACTGAGCAAGATGCAGATTGATGAAGACTGGGAGATATAGTCATTGTGAGAGCAAGATGCAGATTGATGCAGTTTGGGAGATATAGTCAGTGTGACAGAGTAAGATGCAGATTGATTAAGATTGCGACATATAGTCAGTTTGACTGAGTAAGATGCAGATTGATGAAGATTTGGAGATAAAGTCAGTGTGACTAAGCAAGCTCATCTTGATGAAGATTGGGAAATATAGTCAGTGTGACTGAGCAAGATGCAGATTAATGAAGATTGGGAGATTTAGTCAGTGTGACTGAGCAAGGTGCAGATTGATGAAGATTGGCAGATATAGTCAGTGTGACTGAGCAAGATGCAGATTGATGAAAATTGGGAGATTTAGTCAGTGTGACTGAGCAAGATGCAGACAGATGAAAATTGGGAGATATAGTCAGTGTGTCTGAGAAAGATGCAGATTGATGAAGATTGGGAGATAAAGTCAGTGTGACTGAGCAAGATTCATATTGATGAGATCTCGGAGATATAGTCAGTGTGACTGAGCAAGATGCAGATTGATGAATATTGGGAGATATAGTCAGTGCAACTGAGCAAGATGCAGATTGATGAAATCTGGGAGATATAGTCAGTGTGACTGAGCAAAATGCAGACTGATGATGTTTGGGAGATATAGTCAGTGTGACAGAGTAAGATGCAGACAGATGAAAATTGGGAGATATAGTCAATGTGAGTGAGCAAGATGCGGACAGATGAAAATTGGGAGATATAGTCTCTGTGATTGAGCAAGATGCAGATTGATGAAGATTGGGAGATATAGTCAGTGTGACTGAGCATGATGCAGATTGATGAAGATTGGCAGATTTAGTCAGTGTGACTGAGCAAGATGCAGACAGATGAAAAGTGGGAGTTATAGTCAGTGTGAATTAGCAAGATGCAGATTGATGAAATCTGGGAGATAAGGTCAGTGTGACTGAGCAAGATGCAGAACCATGAAGATTGAGAGATTTAGTCAGTGTGACTGAGCAAGATGTAGATTGATGAAATCTGGGAGATATAGTCAGTTTGACTGAATAAGATGCAGACTGATGAAAATTGGGAGATATAGTCAGTGTGACTGAGCAAGATGCAGACAGATGAAAATTGGGTGATATACTCAGTGTGACTGAGCAAGATGCAGACAGATGAACATTGGGAGATATAGTCAGTGAGACTGAGCAAGATGCAGACTGATGAAATCTGGGAGATATAGTCCGTGTGACTCAGCAAGATGCAGGTTGATGAAATCTGGGAGATACAGTCAGTGTGACTGAGCAAGATGCAGATTGATGAAGATTGGGAGATATAGTCAGTGTGACTGAATAAGATGCAGACTGATGAAAATTGGGAGATATAGTCAGTGTGACTGAGTAAGATGCAGATTGATGAAGATTGGGAGATATAGTCAGTGTGACAGAGCAAGATGCAGATTAATGAAGATTGGGAGATATAGTCAGTGTGACTGAGCAAACATATCTTGATGAAGATTGAGAGATATAGTCAGTGAGACTGAGCAAGATGCAGACTGATGAAATCTGGGAGATATAGTCCGTGTGACTCAGCAAGATGCAGACAGATGAAAATTGGGAGATATAGTCAGTGTGACTGTGAAAGATGCAGATTGATGAATTCTGGGAGATAAGGTCATTGTGACTGAGTAAGATGCAGAATGATGAAGATTGGGAGATATATAGTCAGTTTGACTGAGTAAGATGCAGATTCATGAAGACTGGGAGATATAGTCAGTGTGACTGAGTAAGATGCAGATTCATGAAGACTGGGAGATATAGTCAGTGTGACTGAGTAAGATGCAGATACATGAAGACTGGGAGATATAGTCAGTGTGACTGAGCAAGATGCAGATTAATGAAGATTGGGAGATATAGTCAGTGTGAAAGAATACGATGCAGATTGATGAAGATTGGGAGACACAGGCAGTGTGACTGAGCAAGATACAGATTGATGAAAATTGGGAGATATAGTCAGTGTGACTGAGCAAGATACAGATTGATGAAGATTGGGAGATATCGTCAGTGTGACTGAGTAAGATGCAGATTCATGAAAACTGGGAGATATAGTCTGTGTGACTGAGTAAGATGCAGATTGATGAAGACTGGAAGATATAGTCTGTGTTGCTGGGCAAGATGCAGATTAATGATGATTGGGAGATATTGTCAGTGTTACTCAGCAAGATACACACAGAAGAAAATTGGGAGATATAGTCAGTGTAACTGAGCAAGATGCAGATTGATGAAGACTGGGAGATATAGTCAGTGTTACTGAGCAAGATGCAGATTGATGAAGATTGGGAGATATAGTCAGTGTGACAGAGTAAGATGCAGACAGATGAAAATTGGGAGATATTGTCAGTGTGACTGAGCAAGATGCAGACTGATGAAATCTGGGAGATATAGTCAGTGTGACTGAGCAAGATGCAGATTAATGAAGATTGGGAGATATAGTCAGTGTGACTGAGTAAGATGCAGATTGATGAAGACTGGAAGATATAGTCTGTGTTGCTGGGCAAGATGCAGATTAATGAAGATTGGGAGATATTGTCAGTGTGACTCAGCAAGATACACACAGAAGAAAATTCGGAGATATAGTCAGTGTAACTGAGCAAGATGCAGTCAGATGAAAATTGGGAGATATAGTCACAGTGTCTGAGCAAGATGCAGATTGATGAAGATGGGGAGATATAGTCACTGCGACTGAGCAAGATGCAGATTGATGAAATCTGGGAGATATAGTCAGCGTGACTGAGCAAGATGCATACAGATGAAAATTGGGTGATATACTCAGTGTGACTGAGCAAGATGCATACAGATGAACATTGGAAGATATAGTCAGTGAGACTGAGCAAGATGCATTCTGATGAAATCTGGGAGATATAGTCTGTGTGACTCAGCAAGATGCAGGTTGATGAAATCTGGGAGATACAGTCAGTGTGACTGAGCAAGATGCAGATTGATGAAGATTGGGAGATATAGTCAGTGTGACTGAACAAGACGCAGACAGATGAAAGTTGGGAGATATAGTCAGTGTGACTGAGAAAGATGCAGATTGATGAAATCTGGGAGATAAGGTCATTGTGACTGAGCAAGATGCAGAATGATGAAGATTGGGAGATATAGTCAGTGTGACTGAGCAACATGCAGAAAGATGAATATTGGGAGATATAGTTAGTGTGAGAACAAGATGCAGATTGATGCAGTTTGGGAGATATAGTCAGTGTGACTGAGCAAGATGCATACAGATGAAAATTCGGAGATATAGTCAGTGTGACTGAGCCAGATGCAGATTGATGAAATCTGGGAGATATAGTCAGTGGGACTGAGCAAGATGCAGGTTAATGAAGATTGGGAGATATAGTCAGTGCGACTCAGCAACATGAAGACAGTTGAAAATTGGGAGATATAGTCAGTGTGACTCAACAAGATGCAGACTGCTGCAGTCTCGGAGATATAGTCAGTGTGACGGAGCAAGTTGCAGATTAATGAAGATTGGGAGATATAGTCAGTTTGACTGAGTAAGATGCAGATTCATGAAGACTTGGAGATATAGTCAGTGTGACTGAGCAAGATGCAGATTAATGCAGATTGGGAGATATAGTCAGTGTGACTGAGTAAGATGCAGATTGATGAAGATTGGCAGATTTAGTCAGTGTGACTGAGCAAGATGCAGACAGATGAAAATTGGGAGATAGAGTCAGGGTGAATGAGCAAAATGCAGATTGATGAAATCTGGGAGATATAGTCACTGTGACTGAGCAAGATGCAGATTGATGAAGATTGGGAGATATAGTCAGTGTGACTGAGCAAGACACATCTTGATGAAGATTGGGGGATATAGTCAGTGTGACTGAGCGAGATGCAGATTGATGAAGACTGGGAGATATAGTCAGTGTTACTGAGCAAGATGCAGATTGATGAAGATTGGGAGATATAGTCAGTGTGACAGAGTAAGATGCAGACAGATGAAAATTGGGAGATATTGTCAGTGTGACTGAGCAAGATGCAGACTGATGAAATCTGGGAGATATAGTCAGTGTGACTGAGCAAGATGCAGATTAATGAAGATTCGGAGATATAGTCAGTGTGACTGAGTAAGATGCAGATTCATGAAGACTGGGAGATATAGTCAGTGTGACTGAGCAAGATGCAGATTAATGAAGATTGGGAGATATAGTCGGTGTGACTGAGTAAGATGCAGATTAATGAAGACTGGGTGATATAGTCCGTGTTACCGAGCAAGATGCAGATTGATGAACATTGGGATATATAGTCAGTGTGACTGAGCAAGACACATCTTGATGAAGATTGGGGGATATAGTCAGTGTGACTGAGCCAGATGCAGATTGATGAAGACTGGGAGATATAGTCAGTGTGACTGAGCAAGATGCAGACAGATCAAAATTGGGAGATATAGTCAGTGCGACTCAGCAAGAAGCAGACAGATGATAATTGGGTGATATACTCAGTGTGACTCAGCAAGGTGCGGACAGATGAAAATTGGGAGATATAGTCAGTGTGACTGAGCAAGATGCAGACAGATGAAAATTGGGTGATATACTCAGTGTGACTGAGCAAGATGCAGACAGATGAACATTGGGAGATATAGTCAGTGAGACTGAGCAAGATGCAGACTGATGAAATCTGGGAGATATAGTCCGTGTGACTCAGCAAGATGCAGGTTGATGAAATCTGGGAGATACAGTCAGTGTGACTGAGCAAGATGCAGATTGATGAAGATTGGGAGATATAGTCAGTGTGACTGAATAAGATGCAGACTGATGAAAATTGGGAGATATAGTCAGTGTGACTGAGTAAGATGCAGATTGATGAAGATTGGGAGATATAGTCAGTGTGACAGAGCAAGATGCAGATTAATGAAGATTGGGAGATATAGTCAGTGTGACTGAGCAAACATATCTTGATGAAGATTGAGAGATATAGTCACTGAGACTGAGCAAGATGCAGACTGATGAAATCTGGGAGATATAGTCCGTGTGACTCAGCAAGATGCAGACAGATGAAAATTGGGAGATATAGTCAGTGTGACTGTGAAAGATGCAGATTGATGAATTCTGGGAGATAAGGTCATTGTGACTGAGTAAGATGCAGAATGATGAAGATTGGGAGATATATAGTCAGTTTGACTGAGTAAGATGCAGATTCATGAAGACTGGGAGATATAGTCAGTGTGACTGAGTAAGATGCAGATTCATGAAGACTGGGAGATATAGTCAGTGTGACTGAGTAAGATGCAGATACATGAAGACTGGGAGATATAGTCAGTGTGACTGAGCAAGATGCAGATTAATGAAGATTGGGAGATATAGTCAGTGTGACTGAGTAAGATGCAGATTGATGAAGATTGGGAGATATAGTCAGTGTGACAGAGCAAGATGCAGATTAATGAAGATTGGGAGATATAGTCAGTGTGACTGAGCAAGATGCAGATTGATGAAGACTGGGAGATATAGTCAGTGTGAAAGAATACGATGCAGATTGATGAAGATTGGGAGACACAGGCAGTGTGACTGAGCAAGATACAGATTGATGAAGACTGGGAGATATAGTCAGTGTGACTGAGCAAGATGCAGATTAATGAAGATTGGGAGATAAAGTCAGTGTGACTGAGTAAGATGCAGATTGATGAAGACTGGGAGATTTAGTCAGTGAGACTGAGCATGATGCAGACAGATGAAAATTGGGAGATATAGTCAGTGTGAATGAGCAAAATGCAGATTGATGAAATCTGGGAGATAAGGTCAGTGTGACTGAGCAAGATGCAGAATGATGAAATCTTGGAGATATAGTCAGTGTGACTGAGCAAGATGCAGATTGATGAAGACTGGGAGATATAGTCAGTGTGACTGAGCAAGATGGAGATTGATGAAGATTGGGACATATAGTCAGTGTGACAGAGTAAGATGCAGACAGATGAAAATTGGGAGATATAGTCAGTGCGACTCTGCAAGAAGCAGACGGATGAAAATTGGGTGATATACTCAGTGAGACTCAGCAAGATGCGGACAGATGAAAATTGGGAGATATAGTCAGTGTGACTGAGCAAGATGCAGATTAATGAAGATTGGGAGATATAGTCAGTGTGACTGAGTAAGATGCAGATTGATGAAGACTGGAAGATATAGTCTGTGTTGCTGGGCAAGATGCAGATTAATGAAGATTGGGAGATATTGTCAGTGTGACTCAGCAAGATACACACAGAAAAAAATTGGGAGATATAGTTAGTGTAACTGAGCAAGATGCAGATTGATGAGGACTGGCAGATATAGTCAGTGTTACTGAGCAAGATGCAGATTGATGAAGATTGGGAGATATAGTCAGTGTGACAGAGTAAGATGCAGACAGATGAAAATTGGGAGATATTGTCAGTGTGACTGAGCAAGATGCAGACTGATGAAATCTGGGAGATATAGTCAGTGTGACTGAGCAAGATGCAGATTAATGAAGATTGGGAGATATAGTCAGTGTGACTCAGTAAGATGTAGATTGATGAAGACTGGAAGATATAGTCAGTGTTGCTGGGCAAGATGCAGATTAATGAAGATTGGGAGATATTGTCAGTGTGACTCAGCAAGATACACACAGAAGAAAATTGGGAGATATAGTCAGTGTAACTGAGCAAGATGCAGTCAGATGAAAATTGGGAGATATAGTCAGAGTATCTGAGCAAAATGCAGATTGATGAAGACTGGGCGATATAGTCAATGTCACTGAGCAAGATGCAGATTGATGAAGATTGGGAGATATAGTCAGTGTGACTGAGCAAGATGCAGATTGATGAAGACTGGGAAATGTAGTCAGTGTGACGGAGCAATATGCAGACAGATGAAAATTTGGAGATATAGTCAGTGTAAGTGAGCAAGATGCAGAATCATGAAATCTGGGAGATATAGTCAGTGTGACTCAGCAAGATGCAGGTTGATGAAATCTGGGAGATACAGTCAGTGTGACTGAGCAAGATGCAGATTGATGAAGATTGGGAGATATGGTCAGTATGACTGAGCAAGATGCAGAATGATGAAGATTGAGAGATATAGTCAGTGTGACTGAGCAAAATGCAAATTGATGAATTCTGGGAGATATAGTAAGTGTGACTGAGCAAGATGCAGACAGATGATAATTGGGAGATATAGTCAGTGTGACTGAGCAAGATGCTGATTGATGAAGTCTCGGATATATAGTCAGTGTGACTGAGCAAGATACAGATTGATGAATATTGGGAGATATAGTCAGTGCAACTGAGCAAGATGCAGATTGATGAAATCTGGGAGATATAGTCAATGTGACTGAGCAAGAAGCAGATTGATGAAGATTGGGCGATATAGTCAGTGCGACAGAGCAAGATGCGGACAGATGAAAATTGGGAGATATAGTCAGTGTGACTGAGCAAGATACAGATTGATGAAGATTGGGAGATATAGTCAGTGTGACTGAGCAAGATGCAGATTGATAAAGATTAGGAGATATAGTCAGAGTGAGAGCAAGATTCAGATTGATGCAGTAACTGAAATATAGTCAGTGTGACTGAGCATGATGCAGATTGATGAAGACTGGGAAATGTAGTCAGTGTGACGGAGCAATATGCAGACAGATGAAAATTTGGAGATATAGTCAGTGTTACTGAGCAAGATGCAGACTGATGAAATCTGGGAGATATAGTCAGTGTGACTCAGCAAGATGCAGCTTGATGAAATCTGGGAGATACAGACAGTGTGACTGAGCAAGATGCAGATTGATGAAGATTGGGAGATATGGTCAGTATGACTGAGCAAGATGCAGAATGATGAAGATTGAGAGATATAGTCAGTGTGACTGAGCAAAATGCAAATTGATGAATTCTGGGAGATATAGTCAGTGTGACTGAGCAAGATGCAGATTGATGAAGATTGGGAGATATAGTCAGTGTGACTGAGCAAGATGCAGATTGATAAAATCTGGGAGGTATAGTCAGTGTGACTGAGCAAGATGCAGATTGATGATAACTGGGAGATATAGTCAGTGTGACTGAGCATGATGCAGATTGATGAAGATTGGCAGATTTAGTCAGTGTGACTGAGCAAGATGCAGACAGATGAAAACGGGGAGATATAGTCAGTGTGAATTAGCAAGATGCAGATTGATGAAATCTAGGAGATAAGGTCAGTGTGACTGAGCAAGATGCAGAATGATGAAGATTGAGAGATTTAGCCAGTGCGACTGAGCAAGATGCAGATTGATGAAATCTGGGAGGTATAGTCAGTGTGACTGAGCATGATGCAGATTGATGAAGATTGGGAGATATACGCAGTGTGACTGAGCAAGATGCAGATTGATGAAGACTGGGAGATATAGTCAGTGTTACTGAGCAAGATGCAGATTGATGAAGATTGGGAGATATAGTCAGTGAAACAGAGTAAGATGCAGACAGATGAAAATCGGGAGATATTGTCAGTGTGACTGAGCAAGATGCAGACTGATGAAATCTGGGAGATATAGTCAGTGTGACTGAGCAAGATGCAGGTTGATGAAGATTGGGAGATATAGTCAGTGTGACTGAGCAAGATGCAGATTGATGAAGACTGGGAGATATAGTCATTGTGAGAGCAAGATGCAGATTGATGCAGTTTGGGAGATATAGTCAGTGTGACAGAGTAAGATGCAGATTGATTAAGATTGCGACATATAGTCAGTTTGACTGAGTAAGATGCAGATTGATGAAGATTTGGAGATAAAGTCAGTGTGACTAAGCAAGCTCATCTTGATGAAGATTGGGAAATATAGTCAGTGTGACTGAGCAAGATGCAGATTAATGAAGATTGGGAGATTTAGTCAGTGTGACTGAGCAAGGTGCAGATTGATGAAGATTGGCAGATATAGTCAGTGTGACTGAGCAAGATGCAGATTGATGAAAATTGGGAGATTTAGTCAGTGTGACTGAGCAAGATGCAGACAGATGAAAATTGGGAGATATAGTCAGTGTGTCTGAGAAAGATGCAGATTGATGAAGATTGGGAGATAAAGTCAGTGTGACTGAGCAAGATTCATATTGATGAGATCTCGGAGATATAGTCAGTGTGACTGAGCAAGATGCAGATTGATGAATATTGGGAGATATAGTCAGTGCAACTGAGCAAGATGCAGATTGATGAAATCTGGGAGATATAGTCAGTGTGACTGAGCAAGAAGCAGATTGATGAAGATTGGGAGATATAGTCAGTGTGACAGAGTAAGATGCAGATTGATGAAGATTGGGAGATATAGTCAGTGTGACTGAGCAAAATGCAGACTGATGATGTTTGGGAGATATAGTCAGTGTGACAGAGTAAGATGCAGACAGATGAAAATTGGGAGATATAGTCAATGTGAGTGAGCAAGATGCGGACAGATGAAAATTGGGAGATATAGTCTCTGTGATTGAGCAAGATGCAGATTGATGAAGATTGGGAGATATAGTCAGTGTGACTGAGCATGATGCAGATTGATGAAGATTGGCAGATTTAGTCAGTGTGACTGAGCAAGATGCAGACAGATGAAAAGTGGGAGTTATAGTCAGTGTGAATTAGCAAGATGCAGATTGATGAAATCTGGGAGATAAGGTCAGTGTGACTGAGCAAGATGCAGAACCATGAAGATTGAGAGATTTAGTCAGTGTGACTGAGCAAGATGTAGATTGATGAAATCTGGGAGATATAGTCAGTTTGACTGAGCAAGATGCAGATTGATGAAGTCTGGGAGATATAGTCAGTGTTACTGAGCAATCTGCTGATTGATGAAGATTGGAAGATATAGTCAGTGTGACAGAGTAAGATGCAGACAGATGAAAATTGGGAGATATAGTCAGTGTGAGAGCAAGATGCAGATTGATGCAGTTTGGGACATATAGTCAGTGTGACAGAGTAAGATGCAGATTGATGAAGATTGGGACATATAGTCAGTGTGACTGAGCAAGATGCAGTTTGATGAAATCTGGGAGATATAGTTAATGTGACTGAGCAAGATGCAGATTGATGAAATCTGGGAGATATAGTCAGTGTGACTGAGCAAGATGCAGATTGATAAAGATTAGGAGATATAGTCAGAGTGAGAGCAAGATTCAGATTGATGCAGTAACTGAAATATAGTCAGTGTGACTGAGCATGATGCAGATTGATGAAGACTGGGAAATGTAGTCAGTGTGACGGAGCAATATGCAGACAGATGAAAATTTGGAGATATAGTCAGTGTTACTGAGCAAGATGCAGACTGATGAAATCTGGGAGATATAGTCAGTGTGACTCAGCAAGATGCAGCTTGATGAAATCTGGGAGATACAGACAGTGTGACTGAGCAAGATGCAGATTGATGAAGATTGGGAGATATGGTCAGTATGACTGAGCAAGATGCAGAATGATGAAGATTGAGAGATATAGTCAGTGTGACTGAGCAAAATGCAAATTGATGAATTCTGGGAGATATAGTCAGTGTGACTGAGCAAGATGCAGATTGATGAAGATTGGGAGATATAGTCAGTGTGACTGAGCAAGATGCAGATTGATAAAATCTGGGAGGTATAGTCAGTGTGACTGAGCAAGATGCAGATTGATGATAATTGGGAGATATAGTCAGTGTGACTGAGCATGATGCAGATTGATGAAGATTGGCAGATTTAGTCAGTGTGACTGAGCAAGATGCAGACAGATGAAAACGGGGAGATATAGTCAGTGTGAATTAGCAAGATGCAGATTGATGAAATCTAGGAGAAAAGGTCAGTGTGACTGAGCAAGATGCAGAATGATGAAGATTGAGAGATTTAGCCAGTGCGACTGAGCAAGATGCAGATTGATGAAATCTGGGAGGTATAGTCAGTGTGACTGAGCATGATGCAGATTGATGAAGATTGGGAGATATAGGCAGTGTGACTGAGCAAGATGCAGATTGATGAAGACTGGGAGATATAGTCAGTGTTACTGAGCAAGATGCAGATTGATGAAGATTGGGAGATATAGTCAGTGAAACAGAGTAAGATGCAGACAGATGAAAATCGGGAGATATTGTCAGTGTGACTGAGCAAGATGCAGACTGATGAAATCTGGGAGATATAGTCAGTGTGACTGAGCAAGATGCAGGTTGATGAAGATTGGGAGATATAGTCAGTGTGACTGAGCAAGATGGAGATTGATGAAGACTGGGAGATATAGTCATTGTGAGAGCAAGATGCAGATTAATGCAGTTTGGGAGATATAGTCAGTGTGACTGAGTAAGATGCAGATTGATGAAGATTTGGAGATAAAGTCAGTGTGACTAAGCAAGCTCATCTTGATGAAGATTGGGAAATATAGTCAGTGTGACTGAGCAAGATGCAGATTAATGAAGATTGGGAGATATAGTCAGTGTGACTGAGCATGATGCAGATTGATGAAGATTGGCAGATTTAGTCAGTGTGACTGAGCAAGATGCAGACAGATGAAAAGTGGGAGTTATAGTCAGTGTGAATTAGCAAGATGCAGATTGATGAAATCTGGGAGATAAGGTCAGTGTGACTGAGCAAGATGCAGAACCATGAAGATTGAGAGATTTAGTCAGTGTGACTGAGCAAGAT
>NW_027277550.1:0-27132 GCF_030028105.1 Mobula birostris
AGGGCATGAGATTCAGGGCATGAGTTTCAGGACAGGAGTTTCAGGGCATGAGTTTCAGGGCATGAGTTTCAGGGCAGGAGTTTCAGGGCATGAGTTTCAGGGTAGGTGATTCAGGGCAGGAGTTTCAGGACATGAGATTCAGGGCATGAGTTTCAGTGCAGGAACTTGAGGTCATGAGATTCAGTGCACGAGTTTCACAGCATGAGATTCCGGGCATGAGATTCAGGGCATGAGTTTCAGGGCAGGAGATTCAGGGCAGGTGCTTCAGTGCAGGAGTTTCAGGGCATGAGATTCAGGGCATGAGTTTCAGGGCATGAGTTTCAAGGCAGGAGTTTCAGGGCATGTAATTCAGGGCGTGAGTTTCAGGATATGAGATTCATGGCATGAGTTTCAGTGCAGGAGTTTCAGGGCATGAGATTCAGGGCGTGAGTTTCAGGGCATGAGATTCAGGGCAGGTATTTCAGGGCATGTAATTCAGGGCATGAGTTTCTGGCCAGAAGATTCAGGGCAGGAGTATTAGGGCATGTGATTCAGGGCATGAGTTTCAGTGCATGAGTTTCAGTGCAGGACTTTCAGGGCATGAGATTCAGGGCAGGTATTTCAGGGCATGTAATTCAGGGCATGAGTTTCTGGGCAGATGATTCAGGGCAGGAGTTTTAGGGCATGTGATTCAGGGCATGAGTTTCAGTGCATGAGTTTCAGGGCAGGAGTTTCAGGGTATGTGATTTAGGGCAAGAGTTTCAGGGCATGAGATTCAGGGCTTGAGGTTCAGGGCGTGAGGTTCAGGGCATGAGTTTCAGGGCATGTGATTCAGGGCATGAGTTTGAGTGCATGAGTTTCAGGGCAGGAGTTTCAGGGTATGTGAATTAGGGCATGAGTTTCAGGGCATGAGATTCAGGGCTTGAGTTTCAGGGCATGAGATTCAGGGCATGAGATTCAGGGCATGAGTTTCAGGACAGGAGTTTCAGGGCATGAGTTTCAGGGCATGAGTTTCAGGGCAGGAGTTTCAGGGCATGAGTTTCAGGGTAGGTGATTCAGGGCAGGAGTTTCAGGACATGAGATTCAGGGCATGAGTTTCAGTGCAGGAACTTGAGGTCATGAGATTCAGTGCACGAGTTTCACAGCATGAGATTCCGGGCATGAGATTCAGGGCATGAGTTTCAGGGCAGGAGATTCAGGGCAGGTGCTTCAGTGCAGGAGTTTCAGGGCATGAGATTCAGGGCATGAGTTTCAGGGCAGGAGTTTCAGGGCATGTAATTCAGGGCGTGAGTTTCAGGATATGAGATTCATGGCATGAGTTTCAGTGCAGGAGTTTCAGGGCATGAGATTCAGGGCGTGAGTTTCAGGGCATGAGATTCAGGGCAGGTATTTCAGGGCATGTAATTCAGGGCATGAGTTTCTGGCCAGAAGATTCAGGGCAGGAGTTTTAGGGCATGTGATTCAGGGCATGAGTTTCAGTGCATGAGTTTCAGTGCAGGACTTTCAGGGCATGAGATTCAGGGCAGGTATTTCAGGGCATGTAATTCAGGGCATGAGTTTCTGGGCAGATGATTCAGGGCAGGAGTTTTAGGGCATGTGATTCAGGGCATGAGTTTCAGTGCATGAGTTTCAGGGCAGGAGTTTCAGGGTATGTGATTTAGGGCAAGAGTTTCAGGGCATGAGATTCAGGGCTTGAGGTTCAGGGCGTGAGGTTCAGGGCATGAGTTTCAGGGCATGAGATTCAGGGCATGAGTTTCAGAGCAGTTAATTGAGGGCATGAGATTCAGTGCACGAGCTTTAGAGCATGAGATTCAGGGCTTCATTTTCAGGGCAGGAGATTCAGGGCAGGTGTTTCAGTGCAGGAGTTTCAGGGCACGAGATTCAGGGCATGAGATTCAGGGCATGAGTTTCAGGGCATGAGATTCAGTGCAGGTGTTTCAGGGCATGAGATTCAGGGCATGAGTTTCAGTGCATGAATTTGAGGGCAGGAGTTTCAAGGCATGAGATTCAGGGCATGAGTTTCAGTGCATGAGGTTGAGGGCAGGAGTTTCAGGGCATGAGATTCAGGGCATGAGTTTCAGGGCATGAGATTCAGGGCAGGAATTTCAGGGCATGTAATTCAGGGCATGAGTTTCTGGGCAGATGATTCAGGGCATTAGTTTTAGGGCATGTGGATCAGGGCATGAGATTCAGTGCATGAGTTTCAGGGCATGAGGTTTAGGGCATGAGTTTCAGGGCATGAGATTCAGGGCATGAGTTTCAGTGCAGGAACTTGAGGGCATGAGATTCAGTGCACGAGTTTCAGAGCATGAGATTCAGGGCATGAGATTCTGGGCATGAGTTTCAGGGCAGGAGATTCAGGGCAGGTGTTTCAGTGCAGGAATTTCAGGGCATGAGATTCAGGGCATGAGATTCAGGGCATGAGTTTTAGGACAGGAGATTCAGGGAATGAGTTTCAGGGCATGCGTTTCAAGGCAGGAGTTTCAGGGTATGTAATTCAGGGCGTGAGTTTCAGGATATGAGATTCATGGCATGAGTTTCAGTGCAGGAGTTTCAGGGCATGAGATTCAGGCATGAGATTCAGGGCATGAGATTCAGGACAGGAGTTTCAGGGCATGAGATTCAGGACAGGAGTTTCAAGGCATGAAATTCAGGGCTTGAGTTTCACTGCATGAGCTTGAGGGCAGGAGTTTCAGGGCATGAGATTCAGGGCATGAGTTTCAGGGCATGAGATTCAGGGCAGGAATTTCAGGGCATGTAATTCAGGGCATGAGTTTCTGGGCAGATGATTCAGGGCAGGAGTTTTAGGGCATGTGATTCAGGGCATGAGATTCAGGGCATGAGTTTTAGGAAAGGAGATTCAGGGAATGAGTTTCTGGGCATGCGTTTCAAGGCAGGAGTTTCAGGGTATGTAATTCAGGGCGTGAGTTTCAGGATATGAGATTCATGGCATGAGTTTCAGTGCAGGAGTTTCAGGGCATGATATTCAGGGCATGAGTTTCAGGGCATGAGATTCAGGACAGGAGTTTCAAGGCATGAAATTCAGGGCTTGAGTTTCACTGCATGAGTTTGAGGGCAGGAGTTTCAGGGCATGAGATTCAGGGCATGAGTTTCAGGGCATAAGATTCAGGGCAGGAATTTCAGGGCATGTAATTCAGGGCATGAGTTTCTGGGCAGATGATTCAGGGCAGGAGGTTTAGGGCATGTGATTCAGGGCATGAGTTTCAGTGCATGAGTTTCAGGGCAGGAGATTCAGGGCTTGAGTTTCAGGGCATGATTTTCAGTCCAGGAGATTCAGGGCAGGTGTTTCAGTGCAGGAGTTTCTGGGCATGAGATTCAGGGCATGAGATTCAGGGCATGAGTTTCAGGATATGAGATTCATGGCATGAGTTTCAGTGCAGGAGATTCAGGGCATGAGTTTCAGTGCATAAGTTTGAGGGCAGGAGTTTCAAGGCATGAGATTCAGGGCATGAGTTTCAGTGCATGAGTTTGAGGGCAGGAGTTTCAGGGCATGTAATTCAGGGCGTGAGTTTCAGTGCATGAGATTCAGGCCAGATATTTCAGGGCATGTAATTCACGGCATGAGTTTCTGGGCAGCTGATTCAGGGCAGGAGTTTTAGGGCATGTGATTCAGGGCATGAGTTTCAGGGCATGAGTTTCAGTGCAGGAGTTTCAGGGCATGAGATTCAGGGCATGAATTTCAGGGCATGAGATTCAGGGCAGGTATTTCAGGGCATGTAATTCAGGGCATGAGTTTCTGGGCAGATGATTCAGGGCAGGAGTTTTAGGGCATGTGATTCAGGGCATGAGTTTCAGTGCATGAGTTTCAGGGCAGGACTTTCAGGGTATGTGATTTAGGGCAAGAGTTTCAGGGCATGAGATTCAGGGCTTGAGTTTCAGGGCATGAGGTTCAGGGCATGAGTTTCAGGGCATGAGATTCAGGGCATGAGTTTCAGTGCAGTTAATTGAGGGCATGAGGGTCAGGGCATGAGTTTCAGGGCATGAGATTCAGGGCATGAGTTTCAGTGCAGGAACTTGAGGGCATGAGATTCAGTGCACGAGTTTCAGAGCATGGGATTCAGGGCATGAGATTCAGGGCATGAGTTTCAGGGCATGAGATTCAGGGCAGGTATTTCAGGGCATGTAATTCAGGGCATGAGTTTCTGGGCAGATGATTCAGGGCAGGAATTTTAGTGCATGTGATTCAGGGCATGAGTTTCAGTGCATGAGTTTCAGGGCAGTAGTTTCAGGGTATGTGATTTAGGGCATGAGTTTCAGGGCATGAGATTCAGGGCATGAGTTTCAGGGCAGGAGTTTTAGGGCATGTGATTCAGGGCATGAGTTTGAGTGCATGAGTTTCAGGGCAGGAATTTCAGGGTATGTGAATTAGGGCATGAGTTTCAGGGCATGAGATTCAGGGCTTGAGTTTCAGGGCATGAGATTCAGGGCATGAGATTCAGGGCATGAGTTTCAGGACAGGAGTTTCAGGGCATGAGTTTCAGGGCATGAGTTTCAGGGCATGAGTTTCGGGGCATGAGTTTCAGGGCATGAGTTTCAGGGCAGGAGTTTCAGGGCATGTGATTCAGGGCGTGAAATCCAGGATATGAGATTCATGGCATGAGTTTAAGTGCAGGAGTTTCAGGGCATGAGACTCAGGGCATGAGTTTCAGGGTAGGTGATTCAGGGCAGGAGTTTCAGGACATGAGATTCAGGGCATGAGTTTCAGTGCAGGACCTTGAGGTCATGAGATTCAGTGCACGAGTTTCAGAGCGTGAGATTCAGGGCATGAGATTCAGGGCATGAGTTTCAAAGCAGGAGATTCAGGGCAGGTGTTTCAGAGCAGTAGTTTCAGGGCAGGAGATTTAGGGTATGAGATTTAAGGCATGAGTTTCAGTGCATGAGATTCAGGGCTTGAGTTTCAGGGCATGATTTTCAGGGCAGGAGATTCAGGGCAGGTGTTTCAGTGCAGGAGTTTCTGGGCAAGAGATTCAGGGCATGAGATTCAGGGCATGAGTTTCAGGATATGAGATTCATGGCATGAGTTTCAGTGCAGGAGATTCAGGGCATGAGTTTCAGTGCATAAGTTTGAGGGCAGGAGTTTCAAGGCATGAGATTCAGGGCATGAGTTTCAGTGCATGAGTTTGAGGGCAGGAGTTTCAGGGCATGAGATTTAGGGCATGAGTTTCAGGGCATGAGATTCAGGGCAGATATTTCAGGACATGTAATTCAGGGCATGAGTTTCTGGGCAGCTGATTCAGGGCAGGAGTTTTAGGGCATGTGATTCAGGGCATGAGTTTCAGGGCATGAGTTTCAGTGCAGGAGTTTCAGGGCATGAGATTCAGGGCATGAATTTCAGGGCATGAGATTCAGGGCAGGTATTTCAGGGCATGTAATTCAGGGCATGAGTTTCTGGGCAGATGATTCAGGGCAGGAGTTTTAGGGCATGTGATTCAGGGCATGAGTTTCAGTGCATGAGTTTCAGGGCAGGAGTTTCAGGGTATGTGATTTAGGGCAAGAGTTTCAGGGCATGAGATTCAGGGCTTGAGTTTCAGGGCATGAGGTTCAGGGCATGAGTTTCAGGGCATGAGATTTTTGGGCATGAGTTTCAGTGCAGTTAATTGAGGGCATGAGATTCAGTGCAAGAGTTTTAGAGCATGAGATTCAGGGCTTCATTTTCAGGGCAGGAGATTCAGGGCAGGTGTTTAAGTGCAGGAGTTTCAGGGCACGAGATTCAGGGCATGAGATTCAGGGCATGAGTTTCAGGGCATGAGTTTCAGGGCAGGAGTTTCAGGGCATGTGATTCAAGGCGTCAGTTTCAGGATATGAGATTCATGGCATGAGATTCAGTGCAGGTGTTTCAGGGGATGAGATTCAGGGCATGACTTTCAGTGCATGAATTTGAGGGCAGGAGTTTCAAGGCATGAGATTAAAGGCATGAGATTCAGTGCATGAGTTTGAGGGCAGGAGTTTCAGGGCATGAGATTCAGGGCATGAGTTTCAGGGCATGAGATTCAGGGCAGGTATTTCAGGGCATGTAATTCAGGGCATGAGTTTCTGGGCAGATGATTCAGGGCATTAGTTTTAGGCCATGTGGTTCAGGGCATGAGATTCAGTGCATGAGTTTCAGGGCAGGAGTTTCAGGGTATGTGATTTAGGGCATGAGTTTCAGGGCATGAGATTCAGGGCTTGAGTTTCAGGGCATGAGATTCAGGGCATGAGTTTCAGGGCATGAGATTCAGGGCATGAGTTTCAGTGCAGGAACTTGAGGGCATGAGGTTCAGTGCACGAGTTTCAGAGCATGAGATTCAGGGCATGAGATTCAGGGCATGATTTTCAAGGCAGGAGATTCAGAGCAGGTGTTTCAGTGCAGGAGTTTCAGGGCATGAGATTCAGGGCATGAGATTCAGGGCATGAGTTTCAGGGCAGGAGCTTCAGGGCATGTGATTCAAAGCGTCAGTTTCAGGATATGAGATTCATGGCATGAGATTCAGTGCAGGTGTTTCAGGGGATGAGATTCAGGGCATGACTTTCAGTGCATGAATTTGAGGGCAGGAGTTTCAAGGCATGAGATTAAATGCATGAGTTTCAGTGCATGAATTTGAGGGCAGGAGTTTCAGGGCATGAGATTCAGGGCATGAGTTTCAGGGCATGAGATTCAGGGCAGGTAATTCAGGGCATGTAATTCAGGGCATGAGTTTCTGGGCAGATGATTCAGGGTATTAGTTTTAGGGCATGTGGTTCAGGGCATGAGATTCAGTGCATGAGTTTCAGGGCAGGAGTTTCAGGGTATGTGATTTAGGGCATGAGTTTCATGGCATGAGATTCAGGGCTTGAGTTTCAGGGCATGAGATTCAGGGCATGAGTTTCAGGGCATGAGATTCAGGGCATGAGTTTCAGTGCAGGAACTTGAGGGCATGAGGTTCAGTGCACGAGTTTCAGAGCATGAGATTCAGGGCATGAGATTCAGGGCATGATTTTCAAGGCAGGAGATTCAGGGCAGGTGTTTCAGTGCAGGAGTTTCAGGGCATGAGATTCAGGGCATGAGATTCAGGGCATGAGTTTCAGGGCATGAGATTCAGGGTAGGTATTTCAGGGCATGTAATTTAGGGCATGAGTTTCTGGGCAGATGATTCAGGGCAGGAATTTTAGGGCATGTGATTCAGGGCTTGAGTTTCAGTGCATGAGTTTCAGGGCATTAGTTTCAGGGTATGTGATTTAGGGCATGAGTTTCAGGGCATGAGATTCAGGGCTTGAGTTTCAGGGCATGAGGTTCAGGGCATGAGTTTCAGGGCATGAGATTCAGGGCATGAGTTTCAGTGCAGGAACTTGAGGGCATGAGATTCAGTGCACGAGTTTCAGAGCATGAGATTCAGGGCATGAGATTCAGGGCATGATTTTCAGGGCAGGAGATTCAGGGCAGGTGTTTCAGTGCAGGAGTTTCAGGGCATGAGATTCAGGGCATGAGATTCAGGGCATGAGTTTCAGGACAGGAGATTCAGGGCATGAGTTTCAGGGCATGAGTTTCAGGGCAGGAGTTTCAGGGCATGTGATTCAGGGCGTGAGTTTCAGGATATGAGATTCATGGCATGAGTTTCAGTGCTGGAGTTTCAGCGCATGAGATTCAGGGCATGAGTTTCAGGGTAGGTGATTCAGGGCATGAGTTTCAGGGCATGAGATTCAGAACAGGAGTTTCAAGGCATGAAATTCAGGGCTTGAGTTTCACTGCATGAGTTTGAGGGCAGGAGTTTCAGGGCATGAGATTCAGGGTATGAGTTTCAGGGCATGAGATTCAGGGCAGGAATTTCAGGGCATGTAATTCAGGGCATGAGTTTCTGGGCAGATGATTCAGGGCAGGAGTTTTAGGGCATGTGATTCCGGGCATGAGTTTCAGTGCAGGAGTTTCAGGGCAGGAGTTTCAGGGTATGTGATTTAGGGCAAGAGTTTCAGGGCATGAGGTTCAGGGCATGAGTTTCAGGGCATGAGATTTTTGGGCATGAGTTTCAGTGCAGTTAATTGAGGGCATGAGATTCAGTGCACGAGTTTTTGAGCATGAGATTCAGGGCTTCATTTTCAGGGCAGGAGATTCAGGGCAGGTGTTTAAGTGCAGGAGTTTCAGGGCACGAGATTCAGCGCATGAGATTCAGGGCATGAGTTTCAGGGCATGAGTTTTAGGGCAGGAGTTTCAGGGCATGTGATTCAAGGCGTCAGTTTCAGGATATTAGATTCATGGCATGAGATTCAGTGCAGGTGTTTCAGGGGATGAGATTCAGGGCATGACTTTCAGTGCATGAATTTGAGGGCAGGAGTTTCAAGGCATGAGATTGAAGGCATGAGTTTCAGTGCATGAGTGTGAGGGCAGGAGTTTCAGGGCATGAGATTCAGGGCATGAGTTTCAGGGCATGAGATTCAGGGCAGGTATTTCAGGGCATGTAATTCAGGGCATGAGTTTCTGGGCAGATGATTCAGGGCATTAGTTTTAGGGCATGTGGTTCAGGGCATGAGATTCAGTGCATGAGTTTCAGGGCAGGAGTTTCAGGGTATGTGATTTAGGGCATGAGTTTCAGGGCATGAGGTTCAGGGCTTGAGTTTCAGGGCATGAGATTCAGGGCATGAGTTTCAGGGCATGAGATTCAGGGCATGAGTTTCAGTGCAGGAACTTGAGGGCATGAGGTTCAGTGCACGAGTTTCAGAGCATGAGATTCAGGGCATGAGATTCAGGGCATGATTTTCAAGGCAGGAGATTCAGGGCAGGTGTTTCAGTGCAGGAGTTTCAGGGCATGAGATTCAGGGCATGAGATTCAGGGCATGAGTTTCAGGGCATGAGATTCAGGGTAGGTATTTCAGGGCATGTAATTTAGGGCATGAGTTTCTGGGCAGATGATTCAGGGCAGGAATTTTAGGGCATGTGATTCAGGGCATGAGTTTCAGTGCATGAGTTTCAGGGCATTAGTTTCAGGGTATGTGATTTAGGGCATGATTTTCAGGGCATGAGATTCAGGGCTTGTGTTTCAGGGCATGAGGTTCAGGGCATGAGTTTCAGGGCATGAGATTCAGGGCATGAGTTTCAGTGCAGGAACTTGAGGGCATGAGATTCAGTGCACGAGTTTCAGAGCATGAGATTCAGGGCATGAGATTCAGGGCATGATTTTCAGGGCAGGAGCTTCAGGGCAGGTTTTTCAGTGCAGGAGTTTCAGGGCATGAGATTCAGGGCATGAGATTCAGGGCATGAGTTTCAGGACAGGAGATTCAGGGCATGAGTTTCAGGGCATGAGTTTCAGGGCAGGAGTTTCAGGGCATGTGATTCAGGGCGTGAGTTTCAGGATATGAGATTCATGGCATGAGTTTCAGTGCAGGAGTTTCAGCGCATGAGATTCAGGGCATGAGTTTCAGGGTAGGTGATTCAGGGCAGGAGTTTCAGGACATGAGATTCAGGGCATGAGTTTCAGTGCAGGACCTTGAGGTCATGAGATTCAGTGCACGAGTTTCAGAGCGTGAGATTCAGGGCATGAGATTCAGGGCATGAGTTTCAAAGCAGGAGATTCAGGGCAGGTGTTTCAGTGAAGGAGTTTCAGGGCATGAGATTCAGGGCATGAGTTTTAGGACAGGAGATTCAGGGAATGAGTTTCAGGGCATGCGTTTCAAGGCAGGAGTTTCAGGGCATGTAATTCAGGGCGTGAGTTTCAGGATATGAGATTCATGGCATGAGTTTCAGTGCAGGAGTTTCAGGGCATGAGATTCAGGGCATGAGTTTCAGGGCATGAGATTCAGGACAGGAGTTTCAAGGCATGAAATTCAGGGCTTGAGTTTCACTGCATGAGTTTGAGGGCAGGAGTTTCAGGGCATGAGATTCAGGGCATGAGTTTCAGGGCATGAGATTCAGGGCAGGAATTTCAGGGCATGTAATTCAGGGCATGAGTTTCTGGGCAGATGATTCAGGGCAGGAGTTTTAGGGCATGTGATTCGGGGCATGAGTTTCAGTGCATGAGTTTCAGGGCAGGAGATTCAGGGTATGAGATTTAGGGCATGAGTTTCAGTGCATGAGATTCAGGGTTTGAGTTTCAGGGCATGATTTTCTGGGCATGAGATTCAGGGCATGAGTTTCAGGATATGAGATTCATGGCATGAGTTTCAGTGCAGGAGTTTCAGGGCATGAGTTTCAGTGCATGAGTTTGAGGGCAGGAGTTTCAGGGCATGAGATTCAGGGCATGAGTTTCAGGGCATGAGATTCAGGGCAGGTATTTCAGGGCATGTAATTCAGGGCATGAGTTTCTGGGCAGCTGATTCAGGGCAGGAGTTTTAGGGCATGTGATTCAGGGCATGAGTTTCAGGGCATGATTTTCAGGGCATGAGATTCAGGGCTTGAGTTTCAGGGCATGAAGTTCAGGGCATGAGTTTCAGGGCATGAGATTCAGGGCAGGTGTTTCAGTGCAGGAGTTTCAGGGCAGCAGTTTCAGGGCATGTGATTCAGGGCGTAAATTTCAGGATATGAGATTCATGGCATGAGATCAGTGCAGGTGATTCAGGACAGGAGTTTCAAGGCATGAGATTCAGGGCATGAGTTTCAATCCATGAGTTTGAGGACAGGAGTTTCAGGGCATGAGATTCAGGGCATGAGTTTCAGGGCATGAGATTCAGGGCAGGAATTTCAGGGCATGTAATTCAGGGCATGAGTTTCTAGGCAGATGATTCAGGGCAGGAGTTTTAGGGCATGTGATTCAGGGCATGAGTTTCAGTGCAGGAACTTGAGGTCATGAGATTCAGTGCACGAGATTCAGAGCGTGAGATTCAGGGCATGAGATTCAGGGCATGAGTTTCATGGCAGGAGATTCAGGGCAGGTGTTTCAGTGCAGGAGTTTCAGGGCATGAGATTCAGGGCATGAGATTCAGGGCAGGAGTTTTAGGACAGGAGATTCAGGGCTTGAGTTTCAGGGCATGAGATTCTGGGCATGAGTTTCAGAGCATGAGATTCAGGGCATGAGATTCAGGGCATGATTTTCAGGGCAGGAGATTCAGGGCAGGTGTTTCAGTGCAGGAGTTTCAGGGCATGAGATTCAGGGCATGAGATTCAGGGCATGAGTTTCAGGACAGGAGACTCAGGGCATGAGTTTCAGGGCAGGAGTTTCAGGGCATGTGATTCAGGGCGTGAGTTTCAGGATATGAGATTCATGGCATGAGTTTCAGTGCAGGAGTTTCAGGGCATGAGATTCAGGGCATGAGTTTCAGGGTAGGTGATTCAGGGCAGGAGTTTCAGGACATGAGATTCAGGGCATGAGTTTCAGTGCAGGAACTTGAGGTCATGAGATTCAGTGCACGAGTTTCAAAGCATGAGATTCAGGTCATGAGATTCAGGGCATGAGTTTCAGGGCAGGAGATTCAGGGCAGGTGTTTCAGTGCAGGAGTTTCAGGGCATGAGATTCAGGGCATGAATTTCAGGGCATGAGTTTCAGGGCAGGAGTTTCAGGGCATGTAATTCAGGGCGTGAGTTTCAGGATATGAGATTCATGGCATGAGTTTCAGTGCAGGAGTTTCAGGGCATGCAATTCAGGGCATGATTTTCTGGGCAGATGATTCAGGGCAGGAGTTTTAGGGCATGTGATTCAGGGCATTAGTTTCAGTACATGAGTTTCAGTGCAGGAGTTTCAGGGCAAGAGATTCAGGGCATGAGTTTCAGGGCATGAGATTCAGGGCAGGTATTTCAGGGCATGTAATTCAGGGCATGAGTTTCTGGGCAGATGATTCAGGGCAGGGGTTTTAGGGCATGTGATTCAGGGCATGAGTTTCAGTGCATGAGTTTCAGGGCAGGAGTTTCAGGGTATGTGATTTAGGGCAAGAGTTTCAGGGCATGAGATTCAGGGCATGAGTTTCAGGACAGGAGTTTCAGGGCATGAGTTTCAGGGCAGGAGTTTCAGGGCATGAGTTTCAGGGTAGGTGATTCAGGGCAGGAGTTTCAGGACATGAGATTCAGGGCATGAGTTTCAGTGCAGGAACTTGAGGTCATGAGATTCAGTGCACGAGTTTCACAGCATGAGATTCCGGGCATGAGATTCAGGGCATGAGTTTCAGGGCAGGAGATTCAGGGCAGGTGCTTCAGTGCAGGAGTTTCAGGGCATGAGATTCAGGGCATGAGTTTCAGGGCATGAGTTTCAGGGCTGGAGTTTCAGGGCATGTAATTCAGGGCGTGAGTTTCAGGATATGAGATTCATGGCATGAGTTTCAGTGCAGGAGTTTCAGGGCATGAGATTCAGGGCGTGAGTTTCAGGTCATGAGATTCAGGGCAGGTATTTCAGGGCATGTAATTCAGGGCATGAGTTTCTGGCCAGAAGATTCAGGGCAGGTGTTTTAGGGCTTGTGATTCAGGGCATGAGTTTCAGTGCATGAATTTGAGGGCAGGAGTTTCAAGGCATGAGATTAAAGGCATGAGTTTCAGTGCATGAGTTTGAGGGCAGGAGTTTCAGGGCATGAGATTCAGGGCATGAGTTTCAGGGCATGAGATTCAGGGCAGGTAATTCAGGGCATGTAATTCAGGGCATGAGTTTCTGGGCAGATGATTCAGGGTATTAGTTTTAGGGCATGTGGTTCAGGGCATGAGATTCAGTGCATGAGTTTCAGGGCAGGAGTTTCAGGGTATGTGATTTAGGGCATGAGTTTCAGGGCATGAGATTCAGGGCATGAGTTTCAGTGCAGGAACTTGAGGGCATGAGGTTCAGTGCACGAGTTTCAGAGCATGAGATTCAGGGCATGAGATTCAGGGCATGATTTTCAAGGCAGGAGATTCAGGGCAGGTGTTTCAGTGCAGGAGTTTCAGGGCATGAGATTCAGGGCATGAGATTCAGGGCATGAGTTTCAGGGCATGAGATTCAGGGTAGGTATTTCAGGGCATGTAATTTAGGGCATGAGTTTCTGGGCAGATGATTCAGGGCAGGAATTTTAGGGCATGTGATTCAGGGCTTGAGTTTCAGTGCATGAGTTTCAGGGCATTAGTTTCAGGGTATGTGATTTAGGGCATGAGTTTCAGGGCATGAGATTCAGGGCTTGAGTTTCAGGGCATGAGGTTCAGGGCATGAGTTTCAGGGCATGAGATTCAGGGCATGAGTTTCAGTGCAGGAACTTGAGGGCATGAGATTCAGTGCACGAGTTTCAGAGCATGAGATTCAGGGCATGAGATTCAGGGCATGATTTTCAGGGCAGGAGATTCAGGGCAGGTGTTTCAGTGCAGGAGTTTCAGGGCATGAGATTCAGGGCATGAGATTCAGGGCATGAGTTTCAGGACAGGAGATTCAGGGCATGAGTTTCAGGGCATGAGTTTCAGGGCAGGAGTTTCAGGGCATGTGATTCAGGGCGTGAGTTTCAGGATATGAGATTCATGGCATGAGTTTCAGTGCTGGAGTTTCAGCGCATGAGATTCAGGGCATGAGTTTCAGGGTAGGTGATTCAGGGCAGGAGTTTCAGGACATGAGATTCAGGGCATGAGTTTCAGTGCAGGAACTTGAGGTCATGAGATTCAGTGCACGAGTTTCAAAGCATGAGATTCAGGTCATGAGATTCAGGGCATGAGTTTCAGGGCAGGAGATTCAGGGCAGGTGTTTCAGTGCAGGAGTTTCAGGGCATGAGATTCAGGGCATGAATTTCAGGGCATGAGTTTCAGGGCAGGAGTTTCAGGGCATGTAATTCAGGGCGTGAGTTTCAGGATATGAGATTCATGGCATGAGTTTCAGTGCAGGAGTTTCAGGGCATGCAATTCAGGGCATGATTTTCTGGGCAGATGATTCAGGGCAGGAGTTTTAGGGCATGTGATTCAGGGCATTAGTTTCAGTACATGAGTTTCAGTGCAGGAGTTTCAGGGCAAGAGATTCAGGGCATGAGTTTCAGGGCATGAGATTCAGGGCAGGTATTTCAGGGCATGTAATTCAGGGCATGAGTTTCTGGGCAGATGATTCAGGGCAGGGGTTTTAGGGCATGTGATTCAGGGCATGAGTTTCAGTGCATGAGTTTCAGGGCAGGAGTTTCAGGGTATGTGATTTAGGGCAAGAGTTTCAGGGCATGAGATTCAGGGCATGAGTTTCAGGACAGGAGTTTCAGGGCATGAGTTTCAGGGCATGAGTTTCAGGGCAGGAGTTTCAGGGCATGAGTTTCAGGGTAGGTGATTCAGGGCAGGAGTTTCAGGACATGAGATTCAGGGCATGAGTTTCAGTGCAGGAACTTGAGGTCATGAGATTCAGTGCCCGAGTTTCACAGCATGAGATTCCGGGCATGAGATTCAGGGCATGAGTTTCAGGGCAGGAGATTCAGGGCAGGTGCTTCAGTGCAGGAGTTTCAGGGCATGAGATTCAGGGCATGAGTTTCAGGGCGTGAGTTTCAGGGCTGGAGTTTCAGGGCATGTAATTCAGGGCGTGAGTTTCAGGATATGAGATTCATGGCATGAGTTTCAGTGCAGGAGTTTCAGGGCATGAGATTCAGGGCGTGAGTTTCAGGTCATGAGATTCAGGGCAGGTATTTCAGGGCATGTAATTCAGGGCATGAGTTTCTGGCCAGAAGATTCAGGGCAGGTGTTTTAGGGCATGTGATTCAGGGCATGAGTTTCAGTGCATGAATTTGAGGGCAGGAGTTTCAAGGCATGAGATTAAAGGCATGAGTTTCAGTGCATGAGTTTGAGGGCAGGAGTTTCAGGGCATGAGATTCAGGGCATGAGTTTCAGGGCATGAGATTCAGGGCAGGTAATTCAGGGCATGTAATTCAGGGCATGAGTTTCTGGGCAGATGATTCAGGGTATTAGTTTTAGGGCATGTGGTTCAGGGCATGAGATTCAGTGCATGAGTTTCAGGGCAGGAGTTTCAGGGTATGTGATTTAGGGCATGAGTTTCATGGCATGAGATTCAGGGCTTGAGTTTCAGGGCATGAGATTCAGGGCATGAGTTTCAGGGCATGAGATTCAGGGCATGAGTTTCAGTGCAGGAACTTGAGGGCATGAGGTTCAGTGCACGAGTTTCAGAGCATGAGATTCAGGGCATGAGATTCAGGGCATGATTTTCAAGGCAGGAGATTCAGGGCAGGTGTTTCAGTGCAGGAGTTTCAGGGCATGAGATTCAGGGCATGAGATTCAGGGCATGAGTTTCAGGGCATGAGATTCAGGGTAGGTATTTCAGGGCATGTAATTTAGGGCATGAGTTTCTGGGCAGATGATTCAGGGCAGGAATTTTAGGGCATGTGATTCAGGGCTTGAGTTTCAGTGCATGAGTTTCAGGGCATTAGTTTCAGGGTATGTGATTTAGGGCATGAGTTTCAGGGCATGAGATTCAGGGCTTGAGTTTCAGGGCATGAGGTTCAGGGCATGAGTTTCAGGGCATGAGATTCAGGGCATGAGTTTCAGTGCAGGAACTTGAGGGCATGAGATTCAGTGCACGAGTTTCAGAGCATGAGATTCAGGGCATGAGATTCAGGGCATGATTTTCAGGGCAGGAGATTCAGGGCAGGTGTTTCAGTGCAGGAGTTTCAGGGCATGAGATTCAGGGCATGAGATTCAGGGCATGAGTTTCAGGACAGGAGATTCAGGGCATGAGTTTCAGGGCATGAGTTTCAGGGCAGGAGTTTCAGGGCATGTGATTCAGGGCGTGAGTTTCAGGATATGAGATTCATGGCATGAGTTTCAGTGCTGGAGTTTCAGCGCATGAGATTCAGGGCATGAGTTTCAGGGTAGGTGATTCAGGGCAGGAGTTTCAGGACATGAGATTCAGGGCATGAGTTTCAGTGCAGGACCTTGAGGTCATGAGATTCAGTGCACGAGTTTCAGAGCGTGAGATTCAGGGCATGAGATTCAGGGCATGAGTTTCAAAGCAGGAGATTCAGGGCAGGTGTTTCAGTGCAGGAGCTTCAGGGCATGAGATTCAGGGCATGAGATTCAGGGCATGAGTTTTAGGACAGGAGATTCAGGGAATGAGTTTCAGGGCATGCGTTTCAAGGCAGGAGTTTCAGGGCATGTAATTCAGGGCGTGAGTTTCAGGATATGAGATTCATGGCATGAGTTTCAGTGCAGGAGTTTCAGGGCATGAGATTCAGGGCATGAGTTTCAGGGCATGAGATTCAGAACAGGAGTTTCAAGGCATGAAATTCAGGGCTTGAGTTTCACTGCATGAGTTTGAGGGCAGGAGTTTCAGGGCATGAGATTCAGGGTATGAGTTTCAGGGCATGAGATTCAGGGCAGGAATTTCAGGGCATGTAATTCAGGGCATGAGTTTCTGGGCAGATGATTCAGGGCAGGAGTTTTAGGGCATGTGATTCAGGGCATGAGTTTCAGTGCAGGAGTTTCAGGGCAGGAGTTTCAGGGTATGTGATTTAGGGCAAGAGTTTCAGGGCATGAGGTTCAGGGCATGAGTTTCAGGGCATGAGATTTTTGGGCATGAGTTTCAGTGCAGTTAATTGAGGGCATGAGATTCAGTGCACGAGTTTTAGAGCATGAGATTCAGGGCTTCATTTTCAGGGCAGGAGATTCAGGGCAGGTGTTTAAGTGCAGGAGTTTCAGGGCACGAGATTCAGCGCATGAGATTCAGGGCATGAGTTTCAGGGCATGAGTTTCAGGGCAGGAGTTTCAGGGCATGTGATTCAAGGCGTCAGTTTCAGGATATTAGATTCATGGCATGAGATTCAGTGCAGGTGTTTCAGGGGATGAGATTCAGGGCATGACTTTCAGTGCATGAATTTGAGGGCAGGAGTTTCAAGGCATGAGATTGAAGGCATGGGTTTCAGTGCATGAGTGTGAGGGCAGGAGTTTCAGGGCATGAGATTCAGGGCATGAGTTTCAGGGCATGAGATTCAGGGCAGGTATTTCAGGGCATGTAATTCAGGGCATGAGTTTCTGGGCAGATGATTCAGGGCATTAGTTTTAGGGCATGTGGTTCAGGGCATGAGATTCAGTGCATGAGTTTCAGGGCAGGAGTTTCAGGGTATGTGATTTAGGGCATGAGTTTCAGGGCATGAGATTCAGGGCTTGAGTTTCAGGGCATGAGATTCAGGGCATGAGTTTCAGGGCATGAGATTCAGGGCATGAGTTTCAGTGCAGGAACTTGAGGGCATGAGGTTCAGTGCACGAGTTTCAGAGCATGAGATTCAGGGCATGAGATTCAGGGCATGATTTTCAAGGCAGGAGATTCAGGGCAGGTGTTTCAGTGCAGGAGTTTCAGGGCATGAGATTCAGGGCATGAGATTCAGGGCATGAGTTTCAGGGCATGAGATTCAGGGTAGGTATTTCAGGGCATGTAATTTAGGGCATGAGTTTCTGGGCAGATGATTCAGGGCAGGAATTTTAGGGCATGTGATTCAGGGCATGAGTTTCAGTGCATGAGTTTCAGGGCATTAGTTTCAGGGTATGTGATTTAGGGCATGAGTTTCAGGGCATGAGATTCAGGGCTTGTGTTTCAGGGCATGAGGTTCAGGGCATGAGTTTCAGGGCATGAGATTCAGGGCATGAGTTTCAGTGCAGGAACTTGAGGGCATGAGATTCAGTGCACGAGTTTCAGAGCATGAGATTCAGGGCATGAGATTCAGGGCATGATTTTCAGGGCAGGAGCTTCAGGGCAGGTTTTTCAGTGCAGGAGTTTCAGGGCATGAGATTCAGGGCATGAGATTCAGGGCATGAGTTTCAGGACAGGAGATTCAGGGCATGAGTTTCAGGGCATGAGTTTCAGGGCAGGAGTTTCAGGGCATGTGATTCAGGGCGTGAGTTTCAGGATATGAGATTCATGGCATGAGTTTCAGTGCAGGAGTTTCAGCGCATGAGATTCAGGGCATGAGTTTCAGGGTAGGTGATTCAGGGCAGGAGTTTCAGGACATGAGATTCAGGGCATGAGTTTCAGTGCAGGACCTTGAGGTCATGAGATTCAGTGCACGAGTTTCAGAGCGTGAGATTCAGGGCATGAGATTCAGGGCATGAGTTTCAAAGCAGGAGATTCAGGGCAGGTGTTTCAGTGAAGGAGTTTCAGGGCATGAGATTCAGGGCATGAGTTTTAGGACAGGAGATTCAGGGAATGAGTTTCAGGGCATGCGTTTCAAGGCAGGAGTTTCAGGGCATGTAATTCAGGGCGTGAGTTTCAGGATATGAGATTCATGGCATGAGTTTCAGTGCAGGAGTTTCAGGGCATGAGTCAGGGCATGAGTTTCAGGGCATGAGATTCAGGACAGGAGTTTCAAGGCATGAAATTCAGGGCTTGAGTTTCACTGCATGAGTTTCACTGCATGAGTTTGAGGGCAGGAGTTTCAGGGCATGAGATTCAGGGCATGAGTTTCAGGGCATGAGATTCAGGGCAGGAATTTCAGGGCATGTAATTCAGGGCATGAGTTTCTGGGCAGATGATTCAGGGCAGGAGTTTTAGGGCATGTGATTCGGGGCATGAGTTTCAGTGCATGAGTTTCAGGGCAGGAGATTCAGGGTATGAGATTTAGGGCATGAGTTTCAGTGCATGAGATTCAGGGCTTGAGTTTCAGGGCATGATTTTCTGGGCATGAGATTCAGGGCATGAGTTTCAGGATATGAGATTCATGGCATGAGTTTCAGTGCAGGAGTTTCAGGGCATGAGTTTCAGTGCATGAGTTTGAGGGCAGGAGTTTCAGGGCATGAGATTCAGGGCATGAGTTTCAGGGCATGAGATTCAGGGCAGGTATTTCAGGGCATGTAATTCAGGGCATGAGTTTCTGGGCAGCTGATTCAGGGCAGGAGTTTTAGAGCATGTGATTCAGGGCATGAGTTTCAGGGCATGATTTTCAGGGCATGAGATTCAGGGCTTGAGTTTCAGGGCATGAAGTTCAGGGCATGAGTTTCAGGGCATGAGATTCAGGGCAGGTGTTTCAGTGCAGGAGTTTCAGGGCAGCAGTTTCAGGGCATGTGATTCAGGGCGTAAATTTCAGGATATGAGATTCATGGCATGAGATCAGTGCAGGTGATTCAGGACAGGAGTTTCAAGGCATGAGATTCAGGGCATGAGTTTCACTCCATGAGTTTGAGGACAGGAGTTTCAGGGCATGAGATTCAGGGCATGAGTTTCAGGGCATGAGATTCAGGGCAGGAATTTCAGGGCATGTAATTCAGGGCATGAGTTTCTAGGCAGATGATTCAGGGCAGGAGTTTTAGGGCATGTGATTCAGGGCATGAGTTTCAGTGCAGGAACTTGAGGTCATGAGATTCAGTGCACGAGATTCAGAGCGTGAGATTCAGGGCATGAGATTCAGGGCATGAGTTTCATGGCAGGAGATTCAGGGCAGGTGTTTCAGTGCAGGAGTTTCAGGGCATGAGATTCAGGGCATGAGATTCAGGGCAGGAGTTTTAGGACAGGAGATTCAGGGCTTGAGTTTCAGGGCATGAGATTCTGGGCATGAGTTTCAGAGCATGAGATTCAGGGCATGAGATTCAGGGCATGATTTTCAGGGCAGGAGATTCAGGGCAGGTGTTTCAGTGCAGGAGTTTCAGGGCATGAGATTCAGGGCATGAGATTCAGGGCATGAGTTTCAGGACAGGAGACTCAGGGCATGAGTTTCAGGGCAGGAGTTTCAGGGCATGTGATTCAGGGCGTGAGTTTCAGGATATGAGATTCATGGCATGAGTTTCAGTGCAGGAGTTTCAGGGCATGAGATTCAGGGCATGAGTTTCAGGGTAGGTGATTCAGGGCAGGAGTTTCAGGACATGAGATTCAGGGCATGAGTTTCAGTGCAGGAACTTGAGGTCATGAGATTCAGTGCACGAGTTTCAAAGCATGAGATTCAGGTCATGAGATTCAGGGCATGAGTTTCAGGGCAGGAGATTCAGGGCAGGTGTTTCAGTGCAGGAGTTTCAGGGCATGAGATTCAGGGCATGAATTTCAGGGCATGAGTTTCAGGGCAGGAGTTTCAGGGCATGTAATTCAGGGCGTGAGTTTCAGGATATGAGATTCATGGCATGAGTTTCAGTGCAGGAGTTTCAGGGCATGCAATTCAGGGCATGATTTTCTGGGCAGATGATTCAGGGCAGGAGTTTTAGGGCATGTGATTCAGGGCATTAGTTTCAGTACATGAGTTTCAGTGCAGGAGTTTCAGGGCAAGAGATTCAGGGCATGAGTTTCAGGGCATGAGATTCAGGGCAGGTATTTCAGGGCATGTAATTCAGGGCATGAGTTTCTGGGCAGATGATTCAGGGCAGGGGTTTTAGGGCATGTGATTCAGGGCATGAGTTTCAGTGCATGAGTTTCAGGGCAGGAGTTTCAGGGTATGTGATTTAGGGCAAGAGTTTCAGGGCATGAGATTCAGGGCATGAGTTGCAGGACAGGAGTTTCAGGGCATGAGTTTCAGGGCATGAGTTTCAGGGCAGGAGTTTCAGGGCATGAGTTTCAGGGTAGGTGATTCAGGGCAGGAGTTTCAGGACATGAGATTCAGGGCATGAGTTTCAGTGCAGGAACTTGAGGTCATGAGATTCAGTGCACGAGTTTCACAGCATGAGATTCCGGGCATGAGATTCAGGGCATGAGTTTCAGGGCAGGAGATTCAGGGCAGGTGCTTCAGTGCAGGAGTTTCAGGGCATGAGATTCAGGGCATGAGTTTCAGGGCATGAGTTTCAGGGCTGGAGTTTCAGGGCATGTAATTCAGGGCGTGAGTTTCAGGATATGAGATTCATGGCATGAGTTTCAGTGCAGGAGTTTCAGGGCATGAGATTCAGGGCGTGAGTTTCAGGGCATGAGATTCAGGGCAGGTATTTCAGGGCATGTAATTCAGGGCATGAGTTTCTGGCCAGAAGATTCAGGGCAGGTGTTTTAGGGCATGTGATTCAGGGCATGAGTTTCAGTGCATGAGTTTCAGTGCAGGAGTTTCAGGGCATGAGATTCAGGGCAGGTATTTCAGGGCATGTAATTCAGGGCATGAGTTTCTGGGCAGATGATTCAGGGCAGGAGTTTTAGGGCATGTGATTCAGGGCATGAGTTTCAGTGCATGAGTTTCAGGGCAGGAGTTTCAGGGTATGTGATTTAGGGCAAGAGTTTCAGGGCATGAGATTCAGGGCTTGAGGTTCAGGGCGTGAGGTTCAGGGCATGAGTTTCAGGGCATGAGTTTCAGGGCATGATTTTCTGGGCATGAGATTCAGGGCATGAGTTTCAGGATATGAGATTCATGGCATGAGTTTCAGTGCAGGAGTTTCAGGGCATGAGTTTCAGTGCATGAGTTTGAGGGCAGGAGTTTCAGGGCATGAGATTCAGGGCATGAGTTTCAGGGCATGAGATTCAGGGCAGGTATTTCAGGGCATGTAATTCAGGGCATGAGTTTCTGGGCAGCTGATTCAGGGCAGGAGTTTTAGAGCATGTGATTCAGGGCATGAGTTTCAGGGCATGATTTTCAGGGCATGAGATTCAGGGCTTGAGTTTCAGGGCATGAAGTTCAGGGCATGAGTTTCAGGGCATGAGATTCAGGGCAGGTGTTTCAGTGCAGGAGTTTCAGGGCAGCAGTTTCAGGGCATGTGATTCAGGGCGTAAATTTCAGGATATGAGATTCATGGCATGAGATCAGTGCAGGTGATTCAGGACAGGAGTTTCAAGGCATGAGATTCAGGGCATGAGTTTCACTCCATGAGTTTGAGGACAGGAGTTTCAGGGCATGAGATTCAGGGCATGAGTTTCAGGGCATGAGATTCAGGGCAGGAATTTCAGGGCATGTAATTCAGGGCATGAGTTTCTAGGCAGATGATTCAGGGCAGGAGTTTTAGGGCATGTGATTCAGGGCATGAGTTTCAGTGCAGGAACTTGAGGTCATGAGATTCTGGGCATGAGTTTCAGAGCATGAGATTCAGGGCATGAGATTCAGGGCATGATTTTCAGGGCAGGAGATTCAGGGCAGGTGTTTCAGTGCAGGAGTTTCAGGGCATGAGATTCAGGGCATGAGATTCAGGGCATGAGTTTCAGGACAGGAGACTCAGGGCATGAGTTTCAGGGCAGGAGTTTCAGGGCATGTGATTCAGGGCGTGAGTTTCAGGATATGAGATTCATGGCATGAGTTTCAGTGCAGGAGTTTCAGGGCATGAGATTCAGGGCATGAGTTTCAGGGTAGGTGATTCAGGGCAGGAGTTTCAGGACATGAGATTCAGGGCATGAGTTTCAGTGCAGGAACTTGAGGTCATGAGATTCAGTGCACGAGTTTCAAAGCATGAGATTCAGGTCATGAGATTCAGGGCATGAGTTTCAGGGCAGGAGATTCAGGGCAGGTGTTTCAGTGCAGGAGTTTCAGGGCATGAGATTCAGGGCATGAATTTCAGGGCATGAGTTTCAGGGCAGGAGTTTCAGGGCATGTAATTCAGGGCGTGAGTTTCAGGATATGAGATTCATGGCATGAGTTTCAGTGCAGGAGTTTCAGGGCATGCAATTCAGGGCATGATTTTCTGGGCAGATGATTCAGGGCAGGAGTTTTAGGGCATGTGATTCAGGGCATTAGTTTCAGTACATGAGTTTCAGTGCAGGAGTTTCAGGGCAAGAGATTCAGGGCATGAGTTTCAGGGCATGAGATTCAGGGCAGGTATTTCAGGGCATGTAATTCAGGGCATGAGTTTCTGGGCAGATGATTCAGGGCAGGGGTTTTAGGGCATGTGATTCAGGGCATGAGTTTCAGTGCATGAGTTTCAGGGCAGGAGTTTCAGGGTATGTGATTTAGGGCAAGAGTTTCAGGGCATGAGATTCAGGGCATGAGTTGCAGGACAGGAGTTTCAGGGCATGAGTTTCAGGGCATGAGTTTCAGGGCAGGAGTTTCAGGGCATGAGTTTCAGGGTAGGTGATTCAGGGCAGGAGTTTCAGGACATGAGATTCAGGGCATGAGTTTCAGTGCAGGAACTTGAGGTCATGAGATTCAGTGCACGAGTTTCACAGCATGAGATTCCGGGCATGAGATTCAGGGCATGAGTTTCAGGGCAGGAGATTCAGGGCAGGTGCTTCAGTGCAGGAGTTTCAGGGCATGAGATTCAGGGCATGAGTTTCAGGGCATGAGTTTCAGGGCTGGAGTTTCAGGGCATGTAATTCAGGGCGTGAGTTTCAGGATATGAGATTCATGGCATGAGTTTCAGTGCAGGAGTTTCAGGGCATGAGATTCAGGGCGTGAGTTTCAGGGCATGAGATTCAGGGCAGGTATTTCAGGGCATGTAATTCAGGGCATGAGTTTCTGGCCAGAAGATTCAGGGCAGGTGTTTTAGGGCATGTGATTCAGGGCATGAGTTTCAGTGCATGAGTTTCAGTGCAGGAGTTTCAGGGCATGAGATTCAGGGCAGGTATTTCAGGGCATGTAATTCAGGGCATGAGTTTCTGGGCAGATGATTCAGGGCAGGAGTTTTAGGGCATGTGATTCAGGGCATGAGTTTCAGTGCATGAGTTTCAGGGCAGGAGTTTCAGGGTATGTGATTTAGGGCAAGAGTTTCAGGGCATGAGATTCAGGGCTTGAGGTTCAGGGCGTGAGGTTCAGGGCATGAGTTTCAGGGCATGAGTTTCAGGGCATGAGTTTCAGAGCAGTTAATTGAGGGCATGAGATTCAGTGCACGAGCTTTAGAGCATGAGATTCAGGGCTTCATTTTCAGGGCAGGAGATTCAGGGCAGGTGTTTCAGTGCAGGAGTTTCAGGACACGAGATTCAGGGCATGAGATTCAGGGCATGAGTTTCAGGGCATGAGATTCAGTGCAGGTGTTTCAGGGCATGAGATTCAGGGCATGAGTTTCAGTGCATGAATTTGAGGGCAGGAGTTTCAAGGCATGAGATTCAGGGCATGAGTTTCAGTGCATGAGGTTGAGGGCAGGAGTTTCAGGGCATGAGATTCAGGGCATGAGTTTCAGCGCATGAGATTCAGGGCAGGAATTTCAGGGCATGTAATTCAGGGCATGAGTTTCTGGGCAGATGATTCAGGGCATTAGTTTTAGGGCATGTGGATCATGGCATGAGATTCAGTGCATGAGTTTCAGGGCATGAGGTTTGGGGCATGAGTTTCAGGGCATGAGATTCAGGGCATGAGTTTCAGTGCAGGATCTTGAGGGCATGAGATTCAGTGCACGAGTTTCAGAGCATGAGATTCAGGGCATGAGATTCTGGGCATGAGTTTCAGGGCAGGAGATTCAGGGCAGGTGTTTCAGTGCAGGAATTTCAGTGCATGAGATTCAGGGCATGAGATTCAGGGCATGAGTTTTAGGACAGGAGATTCAGGGAATGAGTTTCAGGGCATGCGTTTCAAGGCAGGAGTTTCAGGGTATGTAATTCAGGGCGTGAGTTTCAGGATATGAGATTCATGGCATGAGTTTCAGTGCAGGAGTTTCAGGGCATGAGATTCAGGCATGAGTTTCAGGGCATGAGATTCAGGACAGGAGTTTCAGGGCATGAGATTCAGGACAGGAGTTTCAAGGCATGAAATTCAGGGCTTGAGTTTCACTGCATGAGCTTGAGGGCAGGAGTTTCAGGGCATGAGATTCAGGGCATGAGTTTCAGGGCATGAGATTCAGGGCAGGAATTTCAGGGCATGTAATTCAGGGCATGAGTTTCTGGGCAGATGATTCAGGGCAGGAGTTTTAGGGCATGTGATTCAGGGCATGAGATTCAGGGCATGAGTTTTAGGAAAGGAGATTCAGGGAATGAGTTTCTGGGCATGCGTTTCAAGGCAGGAGTTTCAGGGTATGTAATTCAGGGCGTGAGTTTCAGGATATGAGATTCATGGCATGAGTTTCAGTGCAGGAGTTTCAGGGCATGATATTCAGGGCATGAGTTTCAGGGCATGAGATTCAGGACAGGAGTTTCAAGGCATGAAATTCAGGGCTTGAGTTTCACTGCATGAGTTTGAGGGCAGGAGTTTCAGGGCATGAGATTCAGGGCATGAGTTTCAGGGCATAAGATTCAGGGCAGGAATTTCAGGGCATGTAATTCAGGGCATGAGTTTCTGGGCAGATGATTCAGGGCAGGAGGTTTAGGGCATGTGATTCAGGGCATGAGTTTCAGTGCATGAGTTTCAGGGCAGGAGATTCAGGGCTTGAGTTTCAGGGCATGATTTTCAGGGCAGGAGATTCAGGGCAGGTGTTTCAGTGCAGGAGTTTCTGGGCATGAGATTCAGGGCATGAGATTCAGGGCATGAGTTTCAGGATATGAGATTCATGGCATGAGTTTCAGTGCAGGAGATTCAGGGCATGAGTTTCAGTGCATAAGTTTGAGGGCAGGAGTTTCAAGGCATGAGATTCAGGGCATGAGTTTCAGTGCATGAGTTTGAGGGCAGGAGTTTCAGGGCATGTAATTCAGGGCGTGAGTTTCAGTGCATGAGATTCAGGCCAGATATTTCAGGGCATGTAATTCACGGCATGAGTTTCTGGGCAGCTGATTCAGGGCAGGAGTTTTAGGGCATGTGATTCAGGGCATGAGTTTCAGGGCATGAGTTTCAGTGCAGGAGTTTCAGGGCATGAGATTCAAGGCATGAATTTCAGGGCATGAGATTCAGGGCAGGTATTTCAGGGCATGTAATTCAGGGCATGAGTTTCTGGGCAGATGATTCAGGGCAGGAGTTTTAGGGCATGTGATTCAGGGCATGAGTTTCAGTGCATGAGTTTCAGGGCAGGAGTTTCAGGGTATGTGATTTAGGGCAAGAGTTTCAGGGCATGAGATTCAGGGCTTGAGTTTCAGGGCATGAGGTTCAGGGCATGAGTTTCAGGGCATGAGATTCAGGGCATGAGTTTCAGTGCAGTTAATTGAGGGCATGAGGTTCAGGGCATGAGTTTCAGGGCATGAGATTCAGGGCATGAGTTTCAGTGCAGGAAATTGAGGGCATGAGATTCAGTGCACGAGTTTCAGAGCATGGGATTCAGGGCATGAGATTCAGGGCATGAGTTTCAGGGCATGAGATTCAGGGCAGGTATTTCAGGGCATGTAATTCAGGGCATGAGTTTCTGGGCAGATGATTCAGGGCAGGAATTTTAGTGCATGTGATTCAGGGCATGAGTTTCAGTGCATGAGTTTCAGGGCAGTAGTTTCAGGGTATGTGATTTAGGGCATGAGTTTCAGGGCATGAGATTCAGGGCATGAGTTTCAGGGCAGGAGTTTTAGGGCATGTGATTCAGGGCATGAGTTTGAGTGCATGAGTTTCAGGGCAGGAGTTTCAGGGTATGTGAATTAGGGCATGAGTTTCAGGGCATGAGATTCAGGGCTTGAGTTTCAGGGCATGAGATTCAGGGCATGAGATTCAGGGCATGAGTTTCAGGACAGGAGTTTCAGGGCATGAGTTTCAGGGCATGAGTTTCAGGGCATGAGTTTCGGGGCATGAGTTTCAGGGCATGAGTTTCAGGGCAGGAGTTTCAGGGCATGTGATTCAGGGCGTGAAATCCAGGATATGAGATTCATGGCATGAGTTTAAGTGCAGGAGTTTCAGGGCATGAGACTCAGGGCATGAGTTTCAGGGTAGGTGACTCAGGGCAGGAGTTTCAGGACATGAGATTCAGGGCATGAGTTTCAGTGCTGGACCTTGAGGTCATGAGATTCAGTGCACGAGTTTCAGAGCGTGAGATTCAGGGCATGAGTTTCAAAGCAGGAGATTCAGGGCAGGTGTTTCAGTGCAGTAGTTTCAGGGCAGGAGATTCAGGGTATGAGATTTAGGGCATGAGTTTCAGTGCATGAGATTCAGGGCTTGAGTTTCAGGGCATGATTTTCAGGGCAGGAGATTCAGGGCAGGTGTTTCAGTGCAGGAGTTTCTGGGCAAGAGATTCAGGGCATGAGATTCAGGGCATGAGTTTCAGGATATGAGATTCATGGCATGAGTTTCAGTGCAGGAGATTCAGGGCATGAGTTTCAGTGCATAAGTTTGAGGGCAGGAGTTTCAAGGCATGAGATTCAGGGCATGAGTTTCAGTGCATGAGTTTGAGGGCAGGAGTTTCAGGGCATGAGATTTAGGGCATGAGTTTCAGGGCATGAGATTCAGGGCAGATATTTCAGGACATGTAATTCAGGGCATGAGTTTCTGGGCAGCTGATTCAGGGCAGGAGTTTTAGGGCATGTGATTCAGGGCATGAGTTTCAGGCATGAGTTTCAGTGCAGGAGTTTCAGGGCATGAGATTCAGGGCATGAATTTCAGGGCATGAGATTCAGGGCAGGTATTTCAGGGCATGTAATTCAGGGCATGAGTTTCTTGGCAGATGATTCAGGGCAGGAGTTTTAGGGC
>NW_027277551.1:0-27130 GCF_030028105.1 Mobula birostris
CTGTGCAGGAGTCTGTTCTGATCCCATGCGCTTTCTGATTTTTATAAATAACTTGGATGAGTAAGTGGAGTAGGGTGTTATTGTCTTCGCAGGTAATGTGAAGGTTGAATTTGTTGTGGAAAGTAGAGAGTTGTGATCTGTTGCATCAGGACATAGACAGGATGGAGAGCTGGACAGAGAATTGCTAGATGGAGTTCAATCCAGAGAAGGACAGAGCGATACACCACTTTGGAAGGTTGAACTTGAAAGTAAAGTACGAGGTTAATAGCAGCACGTTTAGTGGTACGGATCTAGATGTACATGTCCACATGTCCCTCAAAGTTGGAGGCATCTATGCAAAGCTGAAATGGGTGGGATAGTTAAAGCAGTTAGTGTTGCGCTGACCTTCATTAAAATCAGAATCAGGTGTATATTCACTGACATACACTCCATAGCCACTTTATTAGTTCCACCTGAACACCTGCACATTAATGAAAATATCTCATCAAACAGTCACGTGGCAACAACTCAATGCATAAAATCATGTAGGCATGGCCAAGAGCTTCTCTTATTTTCCAGACCAAACATCGGAATGGATAATAAATGTGATCTAAGTAACTTTTACCAGATGGGGGGTTCGACTAGCTCAAACTGCTGATCTCCACAACAATTTCTAGAATTTACAAAAGATGGTTTGATGAAGAAAACATCCAGTGAACAGCAGTTCTGTGGGCAAAAGTGCCTTGTTAATGAGAGGGGTCAGAAGAGATCGACGAGACTTGTCCAAGCTTATAGGAGGGAAACAGTAACATAAATAAGCACATGTTACAACAGTGGTGCGCAGGAGAACATCGAACCTGAAGTGGATGGACTACAGCAGCACAAGATCACGAACATACACTCAGTGGCCATTTTAGTACGTACCTCCTAATATATTGTGAAATATTTTGTGGCAGCAGCACAGTGCAAGACATCAAAAAGTACAATAAACATACAATAACAAACAAATATCTATATACTGTATAAGTAAATAAATTAACTAATAAATAATTTAACAAACAAAAAATAATTGGTGAAATTTAGGAACAGACTTTTCCCCAATACTCTGATTAGTGTCCCCAAAACATTTGAGTGTGGGTAGTCAATATACTCTACACCATGCACCTATAGAAGTTGTGCACAGGGGAAATAGATTTTGTGTTATGTAGTTTCTTACACACAACACAACTTTTCACAGTGTGTGCGATATACCGTCTCAACGGCTGGTGCACTGCATAGAAACTATTAAGCAAACCTACAACTTGCAAAGATATTGTAGAAGCACCTTCCAGTGCAACCCTCCCCGCTCTCCACCTATTGGGAAGTGAAGAGCATCAGATGTCATCAGCATCTGCAGCAAATGTATCAAAACGCAGAATGTTACAAATACACAGCTGGTTGGGAATAGAAGCAGGATGCGCGTGGGAGTGATTTACTTTTTGAGTTCTACCGATACACTCTCAGTGGAGAAGACTTTTATTGTGTCCCCATTGTTTGCTGCTGCGACATTTCCCTGATTAGTAATGCAATTCCACCCCCTTACCTCCCTCTCTGTCTTTTCGTGGAGGTCCTGATTTTCAGCCTCTTTTCTCGCTCCTTATACTCACTGCGTTGGATGTCTTCCTCCCTATCAACCGATTGTCAAGGTCCGGATCGGGGTCCCTAAAAATTTACCTTGTTTATGTTACGATCCGGACCGTTGATTCCCTGTTTTCCCGTGTCCCTTGGCTTTGGTGATTAGAGGCAATTAATGCTCGGCTGAACCGGTAGTTTATAGTCTCCGGCTTTCAGCTGTTCAGTGTGGGAGTGTCTACAGAGGTGCGGTGTGCCGACGTTACCTGGCCGGAGCAAGCCTAGTCTCTGCTGAAGCGAGTACCGGCAATTCGCCCTTCCTCACCGGAGCAATCCTGTCCGGCTACCTCGCCGAAGTAAGCCTGCAAAATTTCCTCATCAAGTTGAGTCTGTTGGTTAACCCGCCGGAGAGAAACAGGAGCCGCTGTTTACTGTTCCTGGGCCGAGTCTAGAGCTTGCCACTACCCGGAGTATCCAAGTACCATGTCCAAGTCCTGGCTCTGGTGGCATCTGAGTACCAAGTCAAGTCCTGGCCCTGGTGGCTTCCTGGTTCTGAGTCAAGTCCTGGCCCTGGTGGTCTATGATTCCTGTCCTACCCCCCCTGTCTGAATCCCTTCTCTGCCCCTCTTGCCTCTATCCCTCGCCTGTGCTTTGGTCTAGTTCTATCACTAGAGCTTGATAGGTACTGTCTAGTGTGCTTTTGTGTTGGTCTTGTCTTGTCCTTGCCTCTGGGGTAAGTCAGGCTGTCTTGCTGTTGCCCCATGGGGGGGTCATGTGTCATGTTGTGTCTTGTCCTTGCCTCTGTGGGGTAAGTCAGGCTGTCTTGCCATTGCCCTGTGGGGGGGGGGTCATGCTCTGTCTTGTCCTTTCCTCTGGGGTAAGTCAGGCTGTCTTGCTGTTGCTGTGTGGAGGGTCATGAGTCCTGGCCCTATGTCCTGTACCCAAGGAGGGGTCCTGACTCTGTTCTGTGTATGTGCCCATGGTTGCATGTACCTGCTCTCCTGAGACTGAGGCTCTGTTTTCCATGTTCCTCCTCTCCCTAGCCCATGTCATGTCCATGCCTGGTTGTGGGGTTTGAGCCTGAGGCAAGACCCAGGTGCTGGGTCCTTGACCAGTCTCGGGCTTGGAGTCCATACCCTAGCCTCTTCATGTCTCCTCTAGTTCTGGGAGCCAATTCTGAGTCCAAGCCCAAACCCTTGGTCCCAGCCTAGTTGTAGTCCTGAGTCCTTGTCTAGTTTGCTACTCCTGCTCCTGCCTGGCTCTCTTGGTATCAAACAATAAACTAAATCTAAATAATCTCACAAGATGTGTCTTGCATTTGGGTCCACCCTTGCTCCCAATGCCCTGCCATTGTGACACTGATGTCACTGAGAGTCTTTAGCAGCTTTTCCAACTCATCCTTAGCCCTGGTGCTCAGAGGGCAACAGATCATCTTGGCGTCCCTTCTGCAGCCCCTAACACTGGAATCAGGGAATATAAAAGTGTCTGCCCACCCACAGTCACAAGTAATCAAACAGTACTTTCACTCTGACACAGACCAGACAAACCAGTTTAATGTAGATAAATATGAGTTTAAAAAGGCAAACATGAGGAAAGCTGCAGATGCTGGAAGTGAAAGCAACACACATCAAAGTCGTTGGTGAACGCAGCAGGCCAGGCAGCATCTCTAGGAAGAGATACAATCGATGTTTTGGGCCGAGACCCTTCGTCAGGACTAACTGAAGGAAGAGTGAGTGAGAGAGATTTGACAGTGGGAGGAGGAGGGGTATCCAAAATGATAGGAGAAGACAGGAGGGGGAGGGATGGAGCCAAGAGCTGGACAGTTGATTTGCAAAAGGGATCTGAGAGGATCATGGGACAGGAAGCGCAGGGAGAAAAAAAGGGGCGGGGGGGACCCAGAGGATAGGCAAGGGGTATAGTGAGAGGGACAGAGGGAGAAAAAGGAGAGAGAGAGAGAGAAAAAAAGAATGTGTGTGTGTGTATATAAATAAATAACTGATGGGGTACGAGGGGAAGGTGGGGCATTAGCAGATGTTTGAGAAGTCAATGTTCATGCCATCAGGTTGGAGGCTACCGGTTATCCACTTTGGTGGCAAGAACAGGAAGGCAGATTACTATTTGAATGGTGTCAAGTTAGGAAAAGGGGAAGTACAACGAAATCTAGGTGTCCTTGTTCATCAGTCACTGAAAGTAAGCATGCATGTACAGCAGGCAGCCGAAGAAAGCTAATGGCACGTTGGCCTTCATAACAAGGGGAGTTGAGTATAGAAGCAAAAAGGTCCTTCTGCAGTTGTACAGGGCCCTGGTGAGACCACACCTGGCGTATAGTGTACAGTTTTGGTCTCCAAATTTGAGGAAGGACATTCTTGCTATTGAGGGAGTGCAGCGTACGTTCACGAGGTTAATTTCCGGTATGGCGGGACTGTCATATCTTGAAAGATTGGAGCGACTGGGCTTGTATACACTAGAATTTAGAAGGATTAGAGGGGATCTGATTGAAACATTTCAGATTATTAAGGGAGTGGACACACTCGAGGCAGGAAACAAGTTTTCGATGTTCGGGGAGTCCAGAACGAAAGGCCACAATTTCAGAATAAGGGGTAGGCCATTTAGCACTGAGTTGAGGAAAAACTTTTCCATCCAGAGAGTAGTGGATCTGTGGACTGCTCTGCCTCAGAAGGCAGTGGAGGCCAATTCTCCGGATGCTTTCAAGAAAGAGTTAGATAGAACTCAATGATAGTGCAGTCAAGGGATGTGGGGAGAAGGCAGGAACGGGGCACTGATTGCGAATGATCAGCCATGATCACAGTGAATGGCGGTGCTGGCTCGAATGGCCTACTCCTGCACCTATTGTCTATTGTCTATAACCCAGACGTCACCCCTCCCATATGGAAAAGCAATCCCAGAAGCACCTGACCAACGGTGGGGGTGGTGTCCTCAGTAACCCTGTCTCCACTGCTAAGGATTCAACGTTACGGTAGCGCGGCGCGATTACAGCTCGGAGTTCAAACCCGGCATCCCCTATCAGAATCTTGTATGACATTCCCGTGGAACGAGTGGTTTCTTCCAAGTTCTCCTGTTTCCTCACACAGTCTAAAGGCGTACAGGTTGGAAGGTTAATTGGTCATAGTAAATTGATTAGGTTGGAGTGAAATCGAGGGTAACTGGGCGGCGTGGTTCGAAGGACCGGAGGAACTAATCTACGCTGTATCTCTAAACAGACAAATCAATCCTCCAGCATAGCATTCCTTCGGTGCTGTTCCCGCAAAGACTGCAGTTTCGGCTTCTGCAGCGGAAGCAAAGAGAACCTCTGATCAGCAATGCCCAGGACCGGGTTGTGTGTTTGGAGGAAACAATATATATTCCATTCATAGACTTACTGGAGGAAGTGACGCATGATGCTGGAGGGTGACAGGGAAAGGACTCGGTGTGCCGTTGCAGGAGGGGCTCGCAGAGATGAAGAAGTCTGAAAGGACTGTGGGGGGGGGGTTCATAAGGATGCGGAGGAGTGTAGGGGTTTGTGGAATTCATAGATACAGGCAATGGTTTAAGGGCCGAATGCGTGGTATTAAAGGAGAGGTGTAGAGGCTTGTAGGGTTGACGGAGATGATGTTGTGGGTTCTTCGTTCTAGAGGGGGTTATGGAGACAGGGAAGGATGATACATGGACAACAGATAAATCGCTGCTGGTAAAGGCAGAGGGCTGGGAATTTTCAGCGTCATTGGGGACAGAAACAGAAGTTTTGGGTTACGCAATTAAACTTTTAGCGAAACTTCAACTGCGGGCAGGCAGAGGGTTATATTCATCGAACAGCACCATCGCACCGAGCTCACCTTTCTCTTAACTGTTCAATGCCCCAACTCCAGTCAATACCGGCTGGCAGAGACACATCGAGGGCTGAAAAGGGATACATGGAGGGTCGAGTTCAGTCACTGTTGGCAAAGTCAGACTGTCAAAATGGCCGGATAGAGCTAATGGGTCATGCTGATGAACTTTCAGAAACAAACAGAACCTGTGTACCTGCCTTTGGGAGTACCGATACAGGTTTATCAAGTCATCATCTTAATTTTATGAGGCTGTGTATGTAATAATTTTCGTGCCAAAGATAAATATAGGCCGCAAAAGAGTTTTACCAAGATCATTCTCTGGACCTTCCCTGAGACAGACAACACGTGCTAATTTTCATCGATAATGACAGGGCAAATTACAGGAGTCACATTACTTTTTTTTATTATCCATCAGTAGTGAAGCAGGGGGCTGGAACAGAGAACCCAAGACACTTACAGCGCAATATATGTGATCAAACGCCATTTTTCAGGATGAGTATCCACATTTCGGTTCAGTTGTCTAAGCCTCTCAGAATCTGAACAGTTGTCTTCATTGATGTTTAGAGTAGGCCAGGGAAGCGGTGAGCAGAGGCAGCATTTCTGGCTGGGTCTACACGGCAGATTCTCCATACACTGGGTGGGCCAGGTGATAACGGACCCCCACCTGCAGGAATTCCTGGAATGGGAAACACAGCTGGGCTCCATCAATTGTTCACAGGTTTGCATTCCCCCTTGCAGGACTGACAGCGTAGTGCAGGGACACTGCAGTGGTGTGTGAGAACACCGAGATAATGCACACGTTCCTCCAAACCTGCCCACTGGCACAGATGGAGATCAGCATCAGAATCCGGTTTATTATCACTGGCATGTGTCGTGGAATTTGTTAACTTAGCAGCAACAGTCTAATGCAATACATAATAATAAGGTCATACAGAAATATACAGAACCCCGGGATCCTGTCCAGTGGGACAGTGGAAAGTGGATGTGTTATGTTAACCTTGTAAAGCACCTTGGTCAGACAACTCTTGAGAGACTACATGGTTGGTCATTAAAGATTCACAATGAGAGGCCATCCCACAGAAACACTGAAAGCAATTGGATTGGAACAACAAAGTGTCCAAGGAAACAGAGTGGGTGTTGGTCCACAATCCAGGGCTTTGCAGCCTTTCTGAAGAAATGTAGATTGATCTCAACATTAACCTCAACCATCTGCTAAACTTGGAGCAGTTCTGCCCGTTGAGAACTATTTAGCATGTGGAAGGAGAATGGAAATAGGGAATCCCTAGTTACTCCGTGTCATTTTAGCTCTCAGGAAAATGCTCGGTTTAGTTGTGAGCACAATATCACAAAGTCGCCCACTTTCCAGGAGAATAGTGTTCTACTTGGTAAACATGTTCCCTGAGGATTTCATGACCACAGCACCATAGGGACAGCTGGAATGCAACTTGATCTTTAATGCACTGACAAATGTGACAGGCACTGACGGTGCCCCTCTCAAGGGCTGAACTGAATGGCCACTTCAGAGCACGGTGAGGATTCGAACCCTGTGGACCAGGGTTCACTTACATACTACAGCAGGTGAGGTCAGCATTTGTACTTTCTGCAGCATATCACTGAACCAGGTGAGTCTTTACTAATCGATACCTTCACTACTACCTTCAGGGTTATAGTGAGACTAATCAGACAGGATGGGGACGACCACTCACAATGTCGCAAGTATCCGGGATTACATGACAAGCTCTAGCCAAAAGTATTCAATATATCCTTTCAAATACACAACTCCATCGCCCAGAGAGACAAAAGCGGGGTAGGGGGGCTTAAAGGATCATCATCACCTCCACAGCAAGCACTGTAAATATTAAATGTTCTGAGGTTTCTTTTGAAACTACTCACTCTGCCACTCCATAATCCTCTGTTTGACCTTGTCCACCGCCTCTCGGTTACTAGAATTTTTCTGAGCCCTGGCAGGTGAATTCCATGGCTGCTGCCAAAGAATTCACACAATGAAACAGTTAGTATTGGAAAATGCAAATGCATGCATTGTATTTTCTATGTATTACAGTATTTACTCAACAGTATTTACTCAAATGCACACATTGTATTTTCTATATTTACTATGTAACCACTGCTAGCTCAGTAGAAGGTATTCACTATGTAGCCATGACTTTTGACCTATTCACTATTAATTCATGAAGAGAACTAGAATGAAACCAAGTAGAAAGATAACAGTGGCGAATAAGGTGATGAAATATGTGGCAGTATGTCAACGCAAGACTAATTTAGAAATAACTGTGGTTAGGGATGAGAGGACATATGGTCTAAAATGTAAACTATGACATAATTAAGTTGGGGAGTAAAACAATAGTGGAAAGTCGAGAGCGGATATATTGATGATATGTAATCACAGGTCGACTGGATATGGTAATATAGCTGTAAGGGGGTTTCGATTTTTATGTTACTGCGGAGGCTAATTAAAATGGCGTTTTTGTTATGTTAATCTGGGGAATGCGGCTTTGTTGTGCTTTAACGCTGAGAAAGTTTGCGCTAGCAGCTTATTGTGGTTTAGAGGGTGATAAGAGGGTGCTATTAACCAATTGGGATAGTTGCTATGGTTTTGGTGTATTTGAAGATACTGTATGCGCGGGGTTTTGGGGCAGAAGGCGGGAGAGCGAGACAGAGGATGGACCAGGTGCTGTGAGTCCGCTAACGGGGTCGGACCCCGAGCGGGACGTTCGGCGAGGAGACGGAGACGGACTCGTGTGGAGCGTCTGGTCGACCACCGTTGTTGGTCCCAGCCGGCCGGTCGAGGTGGTCCGAGGGGGTCGCAGGGTGAAGAAGAAGGTCCTTGAGCTCCAACGGTTTTTGTGCACGAAGAGATTGAACTTTGATAAGTGTGGCGCCTTTTATTTTCCTTTTATATTTTATTCTCTTTTAATTATATAGTTCCAGTAATATCTATAAACTGTAAATCATTTAATTGCATCTGGTGTAATGTCTGCTATTTGTGCGGAGTGGGGTACCTCACACAGCATCCACACAAACGAATTACCCAGTTTGGCGGGGCCGAGGCTGTTTCCCTAGACGACAGCGAGCCCAGCGACCCTGAGGGTGGCCAGGGGGGCTGCATAGCTAAGATAAGAAAATTGCTATAAGAATGCTGTACACAAGCCTCGACGGGCAGTCAGCTACTAGCTTTTTGATTGTCTCAGCTTTGATTTGCAAATTAAAGTTTAAAACGTCTTGACGGGTTTTCTGCGTCTCCTTGTCGTTTGTGAGAAACGAGAAACCACGACAAAATTGGCGTCACGAACAGGATCGGATAGAGACCCACGAGGAAGGGAACGGCAGACTGGGACGCTTCCCGGTCCCTCGGGGCTAACAGAATTAAGGGTGCACCCAAAAAGCAAAAAGGTGAGCGCTTTTTGCGAGAATTCACACTAAGAATTCTGTTGGTTTTGGGGGATCTCGGGGACTCAGAAGTGTGAAGCAACTGCCGAAGGGTCTCTCCTATCCCAAAGAATCTGGCAGAATTGGGGATAAAAGGAGGCTCAGAGGATTAATCAAGAGCACGGCAGTGGGGGTAAGTACGAATAAAGTAATAAGTGTACGGGATCTTTCTTTTTGTTAAATTTAAAATGGCGTCTTTGTTATGTTAATCTGGGGAATGCGGCTTTGTTGTGTTTTAACGTTGAAGGGAGTTTGCGCTAGCAGTTTGTTTAACTTTTAAAGTAGATAACCGCCTTCTATTAGCCAATGGGTGGTTACGTATCGTTTTGTTTTCGGATACCATGCTGCACGATATGACTGTGGACTGAGTTTTGGCGGGGAGTCGGAGGAGAGACGAGGAGGACCGCGGACGTGTGGAGAGGCTCCGGTCGATCACTCCGGGTGGTCCCGAGCCGTGAGTCGTCAGGAATTCGAATTGAGCTCCAACGGTAGCGCGCGAAGAACTTGGACTTTGATAAGTGTTGGCGCCTTTTTTTTCATTACTTTCCTCTCTGTATCAAATGTATATTAATATCATAGAATTAGTAATATCTATAAAGTGTATTTGTTAAAATTTACTGGGTGTGCTGGCTGCTGGTTGATGTTTGTGATTGATTCGGGCGGCGACTGACCCTGTGGGGAGTGTTGAGGCGGGTGCTGGGCGGGATTTCCCCTAGACATACACGAGCCAATATAACGGAACGTTACAAGTGGGGGCTATCGTCCTGGATTTGGACTTTTCGGGAAAGTTGTACTTGTCGTTGCGGTAACTGGTGTGAAGATGGATCGAGATAAGATTGTAAGTTGGTGTGAATTGGAGGAGGTACCGGTGAATCATGCGTGTGTGTTAAGTGGGGTCGATTATCGCATTCCGGCAGATGTACTGGTGCGAGGGTTGAGTTTGATTAAGGGTATCGGGCAGGTAGAACTTGTAGCTAGAAGGTGTGGGAAAGAACTGGAGTCCACCTGGATGTTGGTGCGGACGAGTGCCGACATCATGACATTGGAACTACCAGCGACAGTCCACGTCCCGGGGGAGGCGGGGCCGTGGGGTCTCCACACTCTCCCCGAGGACGCAAGTGAGGAGGTGCCGGAGGAGGAGGAGCTAGATGAGGCCACCGGCCGGGTGCCCGTAGCAAGACGTAGAGGTGTGGAGTGGGAAGGTTTGGCCAGGCCCCACCCCCATGGACTTGATGAGACTGCCGAGTTAACGGCTGCCATTACATCCCTGGCGAGAAGGGTTGAGGGATACGGCCCGAAGCTGAGAATTTTCTCGGGAGCCAGGCCCACCCCGGAAGGGGAGAATGACTATGATATCCCAATTGTTAGAGGTGTGGCCAGTTTCGGATGAGGAAAAGAGACAGCGATTGGTGGAAAGCTTAAGGGACGGGGCGGCCTGGGTGGTCCGCGATCTGAGAGCGGCACGCCCCTTGGCTTCCCTATCGGAGTGTTTGGACGCTTTGGAGGAAGTGTTTGGACTGTCAGGAAATCCCTGGCGGCATTTAGCGGAGTTTCAACGGATGGGGCAGAGAAGAGGGGAAAGGTCTCAGACTATGCGTTCAGGCTGGAAGGAAAGCTTACGGGGTTGCTGCGATGAGGGGTAGTGAGGGAGGACGAAGTGGCGAAGTTAAGGATGAATCAGGTATGTAGCAGTTCCCGGGAGGATGACAGGGTGGCTTGGAGTGTACGGCAGTCATTTAAGCGGAGCCCCCCTCCATCATTCGGACAGCTGATCCGAGAGGTACGGGCCGAGGAGTGTGCTTTGGGCCGACCAGGGGGCTCGGACCCTCAGGGACGGTCTTCAGCGGTTCAGGAGGTGGTAGCCGGGGTGAGACCAGAGAAATCCAAGGGGTCCCCGGGGGGCCGTGTCGGGAGGAGAGGCGGCGAGTAGTGGGTGCTATAACTGTGGGAGAGAGGGGCATTTCCGCCGGGAATGTGAGTGGCCGGGGGCGTGCTACTGCTGTGGGGAAGCTGGCCACTTGCGGAAGGATTGTGAGACGAGATGCGCCGAGGGGGGAGGGCCCCCGGGCCACCAAGAAGGGAGAGGTGTCGGGAAACTTAGGAGAGGCTCAGTGAGGGAACGGACTGGAGTCTCGGGAGGAACACGTTCCCAGAAGACAGCTATGGAACCCCAGAAAGAACAAGCCCAAATTCCCAATGGACTGGTGGGCCCCCGTTCCAGCGTGTCCTTACGGATAGAGGGAATCTTTGCGAAAGCCATCCTTCACACCGGGTCGCAGGTTTCCTTACTGTACCGGTCGTTCTACAACTAATATCTGAAACATTTGGCAGTAACTCCGTTTAACGCATTGGGGATTTGGGGCATAAGTGATGGTGATTACCCGTACGATGGGTACTTGTCAGTGAGATTGGAATTTTCGGAGGGAGATGTGGGAGTATCGGAAGCCTTTCAGACGCTGGTGTTGGTTTGTCCGGACCCGGTGGAGACCGGTGGTGCTGCCCTGTTGGTGGGGACTAACTCCCCTCTGGTGCGACGGCTCTTGGGAGCCTGTAAGAAGAAGGGGGGGAGAGAACTTTCTGGAGACCCTCTCGGTACACCCCGTGTTCCGAGCGGTGTACGAAGGAGTGAGTGACCCTCAGGGGCTGGATCCTGAGTGCAAACGAGGGACGGTGTGGTGCACTCAGGCGAGGCCTAAGGTGATACGGCCAGAGGTGGCGGCATTAGTGATGGGGACCCCCAGATTCCCCGGATTACCGCCGGGCGAGGCCCTGCTAGTAGACGCCCCCGACGACCTGGAAAGGGAGTCCCGGTTTCCGGCTGGGGCGCTGGTGAGACCTGAATTGCAGAGGCCCTCAGCTGTACAGGCACGGCGGATGGGGGTGATGATAAGGAACATAAAGGAGAGGGAGATCACCTTTAAGCACGGGATGCCCCTCGCGCACTTGTTCCCGGTGACGGTGATGTCCAGCGCCCCCGTGAGACCCAATGGGGGAGAGCTATTGGAGAACAGAGGGCTGACCGAGGAGGACTTTAATTTTAAAGACTTCCCTGTACCGCCGGCGTATAAGAGCAGGCTGGTGGAGAAGATGCTGAAGTTAGGGGATGTCTTTTCTCAGGGCGAGTTTGAGGTAGGATGTTCCAAGAGCACTCGGCACACTATCCGGGTGACAAATGACACCCCGTTTAGGGAGAGGTCGCGGCGGTTGGCCCCAGCAGATGTGGAAGATCTACGGCAGTTGAAAGACGCAGGGATTATTGCGGAGTCCCGAAGCCCCTATGCGTCTCCCCATAGTGGTGGCAAGGAAGAAAAATGGGAAGGTACGCATGTGTGTGAACTATAGGACCCTGAACCGGCGCACGGTCCCCGACCAGTATACGGTCCCGAGGGTGGAAGACGCATTGGCCTGTCTGAGTGGGGCGCAGTGGTTTAGTGTATTGGATTTGCGGAGTGAGTATTACCAGATTCCGATGAGTGAGACCGATAAAGAGAAGACGGCCTTTATCTGCCCCCTGGCATTTTTCCAGTTCGAACGAATGCCCCAAGGCATATCGGGGGCCCCAGCCACCTTCCAGCGGCTCATGGAGCGGACAGTGGGGGATATAAACCTGCTAGAGGTACTGGTGTACCTGGACGACCTGATAGTGTTTGGATCTACATTGGAGGAACATGAGGAGCGACTGCTGAAGGTGTGGAGTCCGCTGAAGGAGGAAGGATTAAAACTTTCCCTGGATAAATGTCAGTTCTGCAAGACGTCAGTCAGTTATGTCGGGCACATAATCTCGCGAAATGGAGTGGCCACCGACCCGGGTAAGATACCCGCAGTCACCACCTGGCCGAGACCTCAGAAGGTGAGCGCCTTACGCTCGTTTTTGGGGTTTTGCGGATATTACCAGCGATTCGTGAAAGGATATGCGAAAATGAGTCACCCATTAAGCCAGCTGTTGTGTGGTTATCCACCTGTGAGGAAGAGAGACCGAGGGCCGGAGGTAGGAGGATACTTGAACCCGGGAGAGCCTTTTGGATTGAGGTGGGATGCTTAACGTGAGGAGACGTTCCAATCTCTAAAAAGGGAGCTGATGCAGGCCCCAGTGTTGGCATTTGCTGATCTCCGGAAGCCGTATGTTCTACACACTGATGCCAGTCACGACGGTCTGGGGGCTGTTCTGTACCAGGAACAGGGAAACAGATTGAGGCCAGTGGCGTTTGTCAGTCGGAGTTTGTCGCCATCTGAGAGAAACTATCCCACTCACAAGCTGGAGTTCTTGGCGTTGAAATGGGCAGTCACAAGTTGAGTGACTACCTATATTGGGCCTGGTTTGAGGTGAGAACTGATAACAAACCCCTCACTTATATCCTGACCTCGGCGAAGCTGGACGCTACTGGGCACCGGTGGTTAGCAGCCTTGTCTGCCTATGAGTTCAGCCTGAAGTACCGCCCGGGGAGTCGGAACATCGATGCAGATGCCCTGTCTCGTCGGGCGTACGACGAGTCGGGCATGGCCGAGGAGTGGAAGAGTGTCCCCGCCCAGGGAGTAAAGGTCATGTGTTAAGTTGGGAGCGACGGGGAAGTAGGAGCACAGATGGGAACGGATCGGGCAGTGGATGAATTGGGGGCTGACGATGACGTGTTACCCACTGTTTACTGTAATGTGACTGCTCTGAGGAACAGGCAGCTGCCGGAGTTGAGCCCCCAGGAAGTAGAAGCGGCTCAGCATGATGACCCGAGCATTGGCACTATCTGGTACGCGGTTAGACAGGGTGATATGGGCCAGGTGGGAAGGCGAAACATGCCTCCGTTCCCCTACTACTGAAGGAGTGGCCCCGGTTGGAGCTGAAGAACCGCGTCCTGTACCGGGTCACGTCGCCTCCGGACCACCCCCGGCGCTGGCAACTGGTCATGCCTGAGAAGTATCGAAAGGCTGTGCTTCAGGCTCTACGTGATGATTCCGGGCACTTAGGGGTAGAGAAGACCTATGGATTAGTCAAGGACTGGTTTTACTGGCCCCGGATGAGGGGGGAAGTGGAAGAATACTGTAAGACCTGTAGCCGTTGCGTCAGGAGGAAGACCTTGCCTGCGCAGGCGGCTCCGTTATCCCACTTGCAGAGTGCGGGACCCATGGACCTGGTGTGTATGGATTTCCTGTCTATTGAGCCAGACACCAGCAACACCGCCAATGTCTTGGTCCTCACGGATCACTACACTAGATATGCGCAGGCTTTTCCTACCAAGGACCAGAAAGCGACTACAGTGGCGAAGGTGTTATGGGAGAAGTACCTTGTTCATTATGGCCTTCCCCAGCAGATCCACAGTGATCAGAGACAGGACTTCGAGAGCAGGCTTATCCATGAATTACTGGGTATGCTTGGGGTTGAGAAATCCAGAACCACCCCCTATCACCCACAGGGTGATCCTCAGCCCGAGAGGTTTAACTGGACCCTGCTGGACATGCTCGGCACCTTGGAGATTGGACAGAAGAGTAAGTGGAGTCAGCACGTTGCCCATTTGGTTCACTGTTACAATTGTACTCGCAATGATGCTACGGGGTACTCACCCTACTATCTGATGTTTGGACGGGAAGCGAGGTTGCCCATTGATCTGTGTTTTGGGACTGAAGCGGGGGAAATACCTTCGAAGCCATGTCTGAAGTATGTGTCCGATATGAGGAGAGAGTTGAGAAGGGCGTACGAGTTGGCTGAGGCGGCAGCCACCAAGCAGAACCAGCGGAATAAGAAGAGGTATGATCAGAAAGTAAAGTTCGTCCAGCTATTGCCCGGAGACCGAGTCCTTATCCGTAATTTAGGACTACAGGGTAAGCACAAGTTGGCGGACCGTTGGGCAGCCACCCCCTATGTGGTGGAGAGTTAGATGCCGAATCTCCCGGTTTACCGGGTGAGACCTGAGGGCGGCCAGGGGCCTGTCAAGGTACTCCATCGGAACCACCTGTTGCCTCTCAGTCGAGAGGTGAAGATGGACCCAGAGCCCGAATGGGAGTTTACTCCTAGTACGAGGACTATGAGAGGGCGCGGGGCGAGGGAAGAGCCCGCTGCGAAGAAAACCAGGCCGGTCCCCACCTCAAAAAGGGATACGTCATTGGAAGATGATGATTCGGACGTGTGGTACCTGCTTCCATTCGCTGATTCCCCGGTGCCGGGAGAAGAGACTCTTGGCCCTTCCGTCACTGAGTCAGGGGAACCGAGGGAGGGTGTTGCAGAGCCGCCTGTATTACAGCCGGAATTGGGGGAGGAGAGGGCGGAGGCAGAACCCGAGACAGAGGGCTCACAGGGGCAGAGGGATCCGGGTGAGGGGGAAGGCCCGACAGATAGGCCCGAGGGGTCAACTGGGGTGCCTGAACAGGGAGAGTCCGCAAAGGAAGTCCAGAGGCCTCAGAGGAGTAGGCATCTCCAGGAAAGACTAACTTATATAGCGCCAGGAGAGCAGGGTGTGATCTCTACTGCTCTGCAAAGTTATGTCACTGCTTTATGCACCTGGGTTGGGTTTTGTGTTTTACAAGGAGCACTGGTGAACTCTGTTAACGTCATGAGGGCATGACTTTTTGTGGTGGGGGGAGAGTGTACGGGGTCTTTCTTTTTGTTAAATTTAAAATGACGTCTTTGTTATGTTAATCTGGGGAATGTGGCTTTGTGTTTTAACACTGAAGAGAGTTTGCGCGAGCAGTTTGTTTTACTTTTAAAGTAGGTAACCGCCTTCTATTAGCCAATGGGTGGTTATGTATCGTTTTGTTTTCGGATACCATTCTGTACGATATGACTGTGGACTGAGTTTTGGCGGGGAGTCGGAGGAGAGACGAGGAGGACCGCGGACGTGCGGAGAGGCTCCGGTCGATCACTCAGGGTGGTCCCGAGCCGTGAGTCGACGGAATTCGGGAGGTTGTCTGAAGTCGAATTGAGCTCCAACAGTAGCGCGCGAAGAATTTAGACTTTGATAAGTGTTGGCGCCTTTTTTTTCATTACTTTCCTCTCTGTATCAAATGCGTATTAATGTCATAGAATTAGTAATATCTATAAAGTGTATTTGTTAAAATTTACTGGGTGTGCTGACTGATGATTGATGTTTGTGATTGATTCGGGCGACGACTGACTCTGTGGGGAGTGTTGTGGCAGGTGCTGGGTGGGATTTCCCCAAGACATATACGAGCCAATATAACTGAGCGTTACATAAGTTAAGTAAGAAGATTCCACGTGGTGTTGGTAAGTCCCTATGGATACCACTTCGCATGAAACGAAGGTCTGAACGGGCAGGGAAAGAAAACTAAAATCTTTGTGAATACCGCCTTAAGAAGTGTAATGGTCTGCATAGGCGAGGTGCAAAAGGAAAAGGTTCTGTGGATACCGCCCTAAGTAGGGGTCTGCACGGGCAGAACGTAATAAGAGACAAAGATAGTTTAATAGATACTTCAGACGCTGGTGTGATAAACCATAAGGCTGGGCATAGAAATAGGGTTAGAGAAATAGTGTTATTAAATAGGCAAGTCGTGAGATTCTAAAAATACCATAATAGAAAAAGTACAACATGACAGAGAAAGGAACAGCAGTAGAAATATTGAGCAGAAAATTCCCGGTGTGTCAAGGTAAGATCGCGGAAATTTCAGAGAAATGGGAAAAAAGAACTAAAAATCTGGTCACGAAATGGCCAAGAGAAGGAACGTTTGATGTAAGCTTATGTGAGGAAATGGAAGCGCTAATTAAAAATCACAAACCCAAAGATAAATCTAAGAAAAGAGAGGGACAAAGGGAACAAGAAATGGAAGTGTTAAAGCTCTTTAGGATGGAGGGAGAAAGGTTAAGAAAGACGGGAAGTATATTAATAGTAAGTAAAAAAGACACTGAGAAACGAAAGGAGCAGTCTGATAAAGAAAAGGAAAAGCATAACAGGGAGTCGGCTTTGGCTCTATACCCAGACCTGAAAGATGTAGAAAAACCTCCTCCCTATTATGAGAAAGAAACCCTTAAGCAGTGTCTGATGATAACAGGAAGAGTGGATCTAAATGGAGAAATTAAAGTCTGGGATACCGAGGAGGAAAGAAAGAATCACGAAAAGGAGCAGGAGGAACCACGGAAGGTAATAGAAGGAGACACGGCAAAGACAGAACAGGAGGAAAGGGAAATAGAGGAGGAGATCAAAGGGTTACAGGAATTAAAAGCAAAAAAGGATGGAGAAATCTGTGTTATATGGGCACGAATCTGAACAGGCCAGAGCAGAAGGTGACTTGTCGTGACAGCAAGAATTAAGTAGCGAAAGAGGGTGCAGGAGAGTGTAGGCAGAGGATAGGAGATAGGAGCCTTGAAGGGGAAAAAGAGAGAGTGAAAAGGCAGATATTAGAAACAGAGGAAGAGATTAGGAAATTACAGCGGAGACTGAATTTCCAACGGGAGTTTGAGGATTTCACATGGACCCAAGCAAATGCTAGCTCAAGGCAGAAAGGAAGAACTCCACGAGGAGGCCAAGGGAGAGAGGAAACCCCGGAAAGAATCATGTGGCAGCCAGTAAAAACGTGCTCAGAAACAGATGGGGAGTCAGGCGAGGAGGAGAATCAGGAGATGTGGGAAAGGAAGGGGAGAATGATGCCGTTGATAGTAAAAGGATTGGGACAGGTACAGTATATTCCTTGGGGATCCCAGGACCTGGAAGGGCTGAGAAACACCCTGCCCAGCCTACATGAGGGTGCAGGGAAGTGGATGAGGGCCTTTGAGGAAGAAACCACATATGGATGATTTGAAGGCGCTGCTGATAAGGCTGATGGGAACCTCCAAACTACAAGAGCTGATGGAAGTGGCTGGCATACAGAATGCGGACAGCACACTGATTGACGGGGCCAGATTTGACACAGTGAGGCAGAGGGTATGGGGGGCCCTCAGGGAACTCTATCCACCCAAAATGGACCACAAAGCCATGAAAGGGGATCCACTGGGAGGCACTGAAAATCCAGCAGTCTATATAGAAAATCAGTTGAAAAGGTGGAGACTGGAAACTGAACGAGAGGTGGAAGGCAACCCGTTTATGACCTGGACGTTCTGAAATACTGTTTTGGATGCAATGCCTCCCCAAGTTAAGTCTAAACTTGAGGAAGTGGTTGGACTGATGTCAATGACCTCAGGAATTCAGGGACTACGTAGTCCATGCGGTCGAGAAATATCAAAAAGACAAACGAAAGTTGACTGAGCAGCAAGAAGAAGTGCAGGGAAAGCTGATACAAATGCAGCTTGACGAACTTAAAGAAGGAAAAAGAAAAAGGCAAGAAGATGCTGCTAGCAGTAACTGATTTGAGCACAGCCGTTGAAATGAATGAAATGTCATTATATGGAGGGACCGGTCGTGCCGTAAGACAGAGCCCAGACCCCATGCCAATAATAAACGTCTTTGGGGGAGCTTTTCCGTAAATGCCCTATCAGGGACAGGATAAATTTAAACAGCAGCCCAGACAGGACTGGAAATCCCAAGGAGGGGGGCAGAGAGGTTATGGGCAGGAAGGGCCAGTAAGGAAACAAGGGGAAAGAGAGATACAGAGATTGTACTGGGGATGTAACCAGCCAGGACACATGAGAAGGGACTGCCTCGACGGGCAGTCAGCTACTAGCTTTCTGATTGTCTCAGCTTTGATTTGCAAATTAAAGTTTTAAACGTCTTGACGGATTTTCTGCATCTCCTTGTCATTTGTGAGAAACGAGAAACCACGACATTAGCAACAAATATTCCCTAGTGAGTAAACTCTACCAGTTTATTCTGTTTGTTCAATGACTCTTCCAGCAGGATCACAGCACAGATTCCTTCTCTTTTTCTCTCACGATTGCCTATAATGTAAATAAACCACATTAAAATTGTTTGACCATGAGTCCTTATCGTCACAATAGGGTGTGGGAAACAGACCCAAGTGCAAGACACAGACACTGAAGTACAAGGTACAGGACTTGACAAGAGTAGGGACGTGACACGATTCAGCAAGGAGCAGAGACAAGAACGCAACGTGGGCTAGGGAAAGATGGACCAGGACTAGGAACCATGGACTAGGAGACAAGGCTTGGACTCCGAGCCTGAGACTGGACAAAGACTCAGATCGTGGGTCTTGCCTCGTGCTCGGACCCCAGAACCAGGCAAGAACATGACATGGCTTCAGCTCAGGACGTGGCTGGGGGCTAGAGTCTTGAGGCTTGGCTTGAGGCTGGTGTCTTGGGTCTTGAGGCTTGGCTTGGCTGCGGGATCCTCGAGGCTTGGGTTCTAGGAGCTTGGCTGCCGGATCGTCGAGGCCTGGGCTCTTGGAGCTTGGCTGCCGGATCGTCGAGGCCTGGGCTCTTGGAGCTTGGCTGCCGGATCGTCGAGGCCTGGGCTCTTGGAGCTTGGCTGCCGGATCTTCGAGGCCTGGGCTCTTGGAGCTTGGCTGCCGGATCGTCGAGGCCTGGGCTCTTGGAGCTTGGCTGCCGGATCGTCGAGGCCTGGGCTCTTGGAGCTTGGCTGCCGGATCGTCGAGGCCTGGGCTCTTGGAGCTTGGCTGCCGGATCGTCGAGGCCTGGGCTCTTGGAGCTTGGCTGCCGGATCGTCGAGGCCTGGGCTCTTGGAGCTTGGCTGCCGGATCGTCGAGGCCTGGGCTCTTGGAGCTTGGCTGCCGGATCGTCGAGGCCTGGGCTCTTGGAGCTTGGCTGCTGGTATCGTCGAGGCCTGGCTCTTGGAGCTCAGAGACAGACAAGGAACTAAACATTGAGCCGAGATTTATCTTTGGACAAGCCGGGACTCAACTTCATCTCCACAGCAAGGTCGGACACATCCACTTGATGGGTAACGGCAGGACGGCCAGACTTACCCAACAGAGGCAAAGACAAGACATGACCTCTCGCGGAGCAATGGCAAAACAGCCTGACTTACCCCACAGAGGCGAGGACAAGAAGAGACAAACACCAAAGAACAACAGACAGTTCCATCTGTGCTCCGGGGTAGCTCCAAGTCTCAGTTCAGCCAGCAACCTCAGCTGGCTACAGAAACAGCTGGATCCCTACCTAGCTCGGAGTGGCTGGAGCTACTCAGCTGGCCCGTGAAACAGCCGAATCCAGACCACATAGACTACTCCAACAAGTGGCAACAAGGCTCCATGAAGCAGTGGTCCTCCATCCAGGCCTAGAGATCACAAATGGTTTCACTAGCCTTCCATCAGCAGCATGCTCTGAGGGGGACTGACGAGACAAACCAGCAGCCCACACTTAATCCCAAGGCCACTTATATTGCAAGCCCAAAGATGGGAGTCAGGTGCCTATGATTAACTCAAACGAGGGACAGCTGGAAGACCCGGAGTCCTGAGCCCATGCACCGATGCGTGAACCGGAATGCGGACTTCACGGACAAGACCTTGACAGTACCCCCATTTCTACGGGAGCCTCCGGGCGACTGAAGAGACTCTCCGGGACTAAGGACAGCTCAGGCGGGTGGGTGGGAGGTTTCGGCACTACGGAATCCTGGATGGCGAGAGATCATCTCCAGTGTCTGTGTCGCTGGGTCCATGGTTGGCTGGTTCACTCTGTCACAAAAGGGTGCTGGAAACAGACGCAAATACAAGACACAGACGCTGAAGTACAAGGAACAGGACTTGACTAGAGTAGGGACGTGACAGGATTCAGGCAAGGAGCAGGGACAAGAACGCAGAGTTGGGCGAGGGAAAGCGGGACCAGGACTAGGAACCTTGGACTAGGAGACAAGGCTTGGACTCCGAGCTTGAGACTAGACAAAGACCCAGAACCTGGGTCTTGCCTCGGGCTCGGACCCCAGAACTAGGCAAGGAGATGACATGGCTTCAGGACAGGACTTGGCTGGGGTCTAGAGTCTTGAGGCTTTGCTTGACTGCGGGATCCTCGAGGCTTGGCTTGATGCTTTGCTTGGCTGCGGGATCCTCAAGGCTTGGGTTCTAGGAGCTTGGCGGCAGGATCCTAGAGGCTTGGGTTCTAGGAGCTTGGCTGCGGGATCCTCGGGGCTTGATTCTTGGAGCTTGGCTGCGGGATCGTCGAGGCTTGGGTTCTTGGAGCTTGGCTGCGTGATCGTCCAGGCTTGGGTTCTTGGAGCTTCGCTGCGTGATCGTTGAGGCTTGGGTTCTCGATGACCACGCAGCGGACCGTGAACCGGAATGCAGACTTCACGGCCGGACCATGACACTTATATTATTGCCTACTCTCTCATCTAAGACTTTCCTACAAAAGGACAATCACAGACCAGAGGACTAACCTTGTCCTGGCAATATGAACCAGCACCAATCCCTCCCAGCATTCCCTCCTCTCTCTGCCTTCCATATACATGCACCCTTGGATATTCCCAGCTCTTTGATATTGCAGTGACACCTTTGACACTATTCTCTTTTCAATTCCAGTACGTACCAGCTGAAGTTCCTCGGCTTCTACTCAGTACAATCTTTCACCCCAGTAATTGGTTCACTGCACTTGAGCTGCTCAAGTACAACAGTCACCGGACTCCTCGAGGTCTCGTGCCAACACGGAATCATTGTATCAGTTTGTGCTTGACCATCCTCTGTTGCTCACCCTCCCATTTCAACTGACGAATAAATTCTTCTCCGGACCTTTTATGCTTGAATAAGACTTTCATTGCTTTGTTTTGTCCCTCTGACTTGAAAAGATCTACATGCACACATTATTCTAACAGGTTTCACTGCCTTCCAGAAGGCAAATTCCATATCATAACTCATTGCTTGAAATAAATCTTTGCTCAAATGACCTTCTGCCACAGATGGAGACATTTAGTCCATCGTTTCTGGGCTTCTAGGAAAAATCTCTCTAGTATCATCTAGGTTGTCTGACCCGAGGCATTAGTTCCATAACACAGAAATGCTGGATTAGGAATAAACACCTCTGGAAGACCGGAAAAAAGCTCAGCTGCCTGGAAAGAATGGGACCTTCAATCCAACTGAGAGAGCAGACAACTCGGTGACAAAGCAGGGCATCCTCAGTGCTCTACTAGGAATGCTCCTTGGCACAAAGGGGTAAAGAAACACCCAAATATGCGGTGGTACCTTCAATCCCCTGCAGAGCATTGTGGAGATCCTCAGTTTCACGAGACACTTGGTAGACAAAGAGAACAAGTGGGGCCTCTTGTCCTTCAGTAATGTTGTTTTCTCATAATATCGTGCTGGATTTTCCCCTGGTCATAACACTGCACTGGTACAAAACACATCATGTTCATCACTCAGCTCCATTCATACCCACAGCTCTCCATCACAATTCCATGCACCCTGATCAGAAGCTTCTCATCTTCTTCTGTTGCCTGTAACTTCACAATAACTCAGGTTGTCCAATTAGCCTCTTTATTCTGCCCCACCGTATCATACAATGTAGCCCAACTGAACTTTCAAAGGTTTGTCTCCTTCTTATCCCTCCTCTTTAACTTTCCCCACCAATAATCCATCTTCTACCTCTTTCCATGACAGAGAATTCCAGAGATTCTCCATTCTCTGCCAAAAATTCACAGCCACCTCAATGTTAAATGGCTGTACCCCACCTAATCCTATAACTTTGTTCCCTCGATCGAGATGCTCCCACTTGGGTAAGCATCTCTCTATCTCCTCTGTCTGGTCTGCTCAGGGTCAGAGATGGGTTATTAAAGTCACCCCTTATCTCTCCGGCACTCCAGGTTTCAGTGACTTGTCCCACCAAGGTAGCAAATGAGGACACACAGCCAGTGAGGTGTTTGGTGACACCTATCAGAGAAACTCTACACCTCCGCTATAAATGATCCTAATACATCAACCACTGGAACCAGATGGATTATCCACAAATGGTGTCGGTAAATGCCGCTGAACCAGAAACACATCACCCGAAAGGTAATGCTACGGTTGTTATGGGGGATTTCAACATGCAGGTAGACTGGCAAAATTAGGTTGGAACTGGACCCCAAGAAAGGGAGTTTGCAGAGTGCCTCCGAGATGGATTTGTATGGCAGCTTGTACTGGAGTCTACCAGGGAGAAGGCAATTCTGGATCTAGTGTTGTGTACTGAACCGGATTTGATAAGGGAACTCGAGGTAAAGGAGCCATTAGGAGATAGTGACCATAATATGATAAGTTCTAATCTACAATTTGAGAGGGAAAAGAGAAAATCGGAAGTGTCAGTATTACGGTTGAACAAAGGGGACTCTGGAGCCATGAGGGAGGAGCTGGCCAAAGCTGACTGGAAAGATACCGTAGGAGGAGGAGAAGATGGCGGCATGACACAGCACGCGCGGCCTCTCCGGTGATTGATATCTGTATTTGTCAAGTAGGATGCCGTGCACAATCCTGATATGATGGAGACAGACGTGAGAAGCACGGTGGAACTTCTGGAGAAACTTCTGAAATGCCCGCTTCGCTGCTGCTTCTACTATGTGATCGAGAATCTCCGAAGGGGAAGGGCCCAAATCCTCGGCTTTGCCAATTGCTTGGCGGCCGGGGAAGAGGTCGAAGCACTCGGCAGAGATGGTGCTCGGTGTTCCGTGTCGGAGGGCTGGTCAGAGGCTCGAAGTTTTCGGATGGACTTAAGAGTCGGCTGTGGTCGAGTGCTTCCAGGGTGCTGCATCGGCAAGTTTGCGACGCTGGAGGTTCAGGGCAGAGAGAGTTTTCTTCCTTCTACCTTCTGTGTGAGATGGTGGGACTTTCGAGACTTTAGGACTTTTTTTTTACCGTGCCGATGGTCTGTTCTTTATCAAATTACGGTATTGCTTTGCACTGTTGTAACTATATGTTATAATTATATGGTTTTTGTCAGGTTTTTAGTCCTTGTCTGTCTTGTGTTTCTGTGATATCCTACTGGACGAACATTGTATCACTCCTTAGTGCATGCATTACTAAATGACAATAAAGGAGGACTGCGTGTCCTCATAATCTAATCTAATCTAATCTAATCTAGCAGGGATGACAGTGGAACAACAATGACAGGTATTTCTGGGAATAATACAGAAGGTGCAGGATCAGTTCATTCCAAAGAGGAAGAAGAGTTCTAAGAGGAGTAAGGGGCGACCGTGGCTGACAAGGGAACTCAAAGACAGTATAAAAATTAAAGAGAAGGAGTAAAACATAGCAAAAATGAGCGGGAAGCCAGAGGATTGGGAAACTTTTAAAGAACAACAGAAGAAGCTAAAAAGGCAATACAGGGCGAAAAGATGAGGTACGAAGGTAAGCTAACCAAAAATATAAGGAAGGATAGTAAAAGCTTCTTCAGGTATTTGAAGAGGAAAAAATTACTTAAGTCCAAAATTGGGCCCTTGAAGACAGAAACGGGTGAATTTATTATGGGGAGCAAAGAAATGGCAGTTGAACAGGTACTTTGGATCTGTCTTCAATAGTGAAGACGCAAACAATCTCCCAGATGTAATGGTGGTCAATGGACCTAGAGTAACGGAGGAACTGAAGCAAATTCACATCAGACAGAAAATGGTGTTGGGAAAACTGATGGGACTGGAGGTTGATAAGTCCCCAGGGCCTGATGGCCTGTATCCCAGTGTACATATGGAGGTGGCTCCAATAAACGTGGACGCATTGGTAATCATTTTCCAATGTTCTATAGATTCAGGATCAGTTCCTGCGGATTGGAGGGTAGCTAATGTTATCCCACTTTTTAAGAAAGGAGGGAGAGAGAAAACAGGGAATTATAGACCAGTTAGCCTGACATCAGTGGTGGGGCAGATGCTGGAGTCAATTATAAAAGATGAAATAGTGGCACATTTGGATAGCAATAACAGGATCGGTTCGAGTTAGCATGGAATTACCAAGGGGAAATCATGCTTGACTAATCTTCTGGCATTTTTTGAGGATTAACTATGAAAATGGGCAAGGAAGAGCCAGCGGATGTAGTGTACCCGGACTTTCAGGAAGCCTTTGATAAGGTCCCACATAGGAGATTAGTGGGCAAAATTGGAGCAAGTGGTATTGGGGGTAGGGTAGAAAATGGATAGAAAATTGGTTGGCAGACAGGAAACAAAGAGTCGGGATTAACGGGGCCCTTTCAGAATGGCAGGCAGTGACTAGTGGGGTACGGCAAAGATCGGTGCTGGGACCACAGCTATTTACAATATACATTAATGATTTAGATGAAGGGATCAAAAGTAACATTAGCAAATTTGCAGATGACACAAAACTGGGTGGCAGGGTGAAATGTGAGGAGGATGTCTTGAGAATGCAGGGAGACTTGGACAGATTGGGTGAGAGGGCAGATGCAGTTTAATGTGGATAAATGTGAGGTTATCCACTTTGGTGGCAAGAACAGGAAGGCAGATTATTATCTGAATGGTGTCAAGTTCAGAAAAGGGGAAGTACAACGAGATCTAGGTGTCCTTGTTAATCAGTCACTGAAAGTAAGCATGCAGGTACAGCAGGTAGTAAAGAAAGCTAATGGCATGTTGGCCTTCATAACAAGGGCAGCTGAGTATAGGAACAAAGAGGTCTATCTACAATTGTACAGGCCATGGTGAGACCACTCCTGGAGTATTGTGTGCAGTTTTGGTCTCCAAATTTGAGGAAGGATATTCTTGCTATTGAGGGAGCGCAGCCTATGTTCACGAGGTTAATTCCCGGGATGGCGGGACTGTCATATGTTGAAAGATTGGAGCGACTTGGCTTGTATACACTGGAAATTAGAAGGATGAGAGGGGATCTGATTGAAACATATAAGATTATTAAGGGATTGGACACGCTAGAGGCAGGAAACATGTTTCCGATGTTGGGGGAGGCCAGAACCGGAGGCCACAGTTTAACAATAAAGGGTGGGCCATTTAGAACCGAGTTGAGGGGAAAGGTTTTCACCCAGAGAGTTGTGGATCTGTGGAATGCTCTGCCTTGGAAGGCAGTGGGGGCCAATTCTCTGGATGCTTTCACAAAAGAGTTAGATAGAGCTCTTAAAGATAGTGGAGTCAAGGGATATGGGGAGAAGGAAGGAACGGAGCACTGATTGTGGATGATCAGCATTCATCACAGTGAATGGCGGTGCTGGCTCGAAGGGCTGAATGGCCTACTCATGCACCTATTGTCTATTGTCTTTTGTCTATCCCAATCCTGTGTTTCCCTTCATAAGAACATATTCGGCCAGTAACCTTTTCTACCATTCAATAGATCTCCCCAACCCTTACTTTCCATTTCAGTATCCTCAATCCCCCGACCTTTGACCCCTACCTGGCACACACGCCCCAATGATTCGTCCTCCATCTCCCTCTGCTGCACGTAATTCCCGGAATTCCTTGCTTTCTTCTAGGTTCCCATCCACATCGGGTTTTTATCCCTGATCTCGTAACTCTGTCCCCCAGACTGAGGGGGGGGGGGGCGAGGGCATTCTGACCATATTTAGTCCTTGGACTCCAGTGAGAATAGCCATCCTAAGCTCTCCTCCCTCACCGTCCTGTTCCAACCCCCTGCAAACAGGGCAACAATGTATCTCCCAGCCTGACTGCCAACTGGTTTGTTTCATTAATGAATTCTCCTAGACCAGACCCAGCAACACAACGTCTCTGAGCAATTCATTTACTATTGCTGTATCCAGTGTGTGAAGCCTTCTGACATTACTTTCTCATACTAGGGCATACTAAAGAGCAGATAGAGATCTCCCTACCCAATAATGCAGAAGGCTGCTCAGCCCAACCAGATACCTTTTGGCCCTGTTTGGTGGGCCTTGAGCTTTCCCGTCCATCAGGTGATGAAACCCCTCCTATTGATAAATGATTACCCAATCAGCAGCGACAGCGACGCCTGGTTCTCTGACAAATGATGGGCGTAGAACAGATCCAACCTCCAGCAGCAAAGTTACTCTACTATTAGTACTAACAAACCAACACACACAAGATGCTGGGCGTACTCAGCTGCTCAGTGGCAACATCTTTTAAAAAAAGTAAACCTTCGATGCTTCGGGTGGAGACCCTTTTTCGGGAATTCTCGGCCCAAAACGTCGACTGTTTACTCTTTGCCAAAGATGCTGTCTGACCCGCTGAGTTCCCCCAGCATCTTCCGTGTGTTGTTTTGTTAGTACTAATAGTAGTGTAACTTTGCTGCTGGCGGTTGGATCTGTGTGCGCTGAGTTGCTTTGGATTAACAGTACCTGCAGATTTTCTCCTGTTTGTGTATTATTACTACCGCGATCACTGCTACAGCTACTACCCGCCCTCTGAAAAATGATGCACAAGGAGATAATCCAATTATCACTGCAGGAATTTCGGACTTTTCTTGATACACGGTACCATTGGTTGGTCGGTCCTGAGTGGCAGGTGAGCGGTCGAACTGAGGCACAGGTCTGCTGAAGCTTT
>NW_027277552.1:0-27104 GCF_030028105.1 Mobula birostris
AGGGATCAGAGGGGCTCAGAGGCTGGGAGAGGCGTAGGGGCCAGAGGCATATCAGAGCAATACAAAGGAGTGTAGAGGGTGAGGTGGGTCACAGAGACGGGGAAGGGTGTAGGGTGGGAGGGGTTCATAGTAATGGGGAGAGGTGTAGGAGACGGTTGGTGTTACAGAGATGGGAAGGGGTGTAGTCACCGGTGGGGGTTATAACGAAGGGGAGGATTCTACAAGACCGGACGAGTCACTGTGGGAGAGACGAGCCTCCCAATACCACTCACCTGCTGCTCGTGTATCCTGCGTGGTAACTGTCGTCACCTGATTCGGTTCTAAGGATCCTGCGTAATGAATTGTAGAAAAAAAACAGTTAGAATGATCCCTGGATGTGTCTAGAAAATGTTCGGTTCATGCTGAGGGATGGTTGGGGTCGTTAGGTAGGAGGTGATAGCAGAGATTTGGTTGGGTATAGGGTGCGGAGAGTGTCACAAAGATGGGGAGGGGTGTAGGGTCTAGACAGTGTCACAGATGGGGAGGTGTGTAGGGTCTGGAGAGTGTCACAGATATGGGGAGGGGTGTAGGGTCCAGAGAGTGTCACAGAGATGGGAAGGGGTGTAGGGTCGGGAGAGAGAGTGTTACAGAGATGGGGAGAGGTGTAGGTTCCACAGAGTGTCACAGAGATGGGGAGGGGAGTAGGGTCTGGAGAGTGTCACAGAGATGGGAAGGGGTGTAGGGTCCGGAGAGTGTCACAGACATGGAGAGGGGTGTAGGGTCCAGAGAGTGTCACAGAGATGGGGAGTGGTGTAGGGTCTGGAGAGTGTCACAGAGATGGGAAGGGGTGCAGGGTCGGGAGAGTGTTACAGAGATGGGGACGGGTGTAGGTTCCACAGAGTGTCACAGAGGTGGGGAGTGGAGTAGGGTCCGGAGAGTGTCACACACATGGGGAGGGGTGTAGTGTCCGGAGAGTGTGACAGAGATGAGGAGGGGTGTAGGGTCCGGAGAGTGTGTCAGAGATAGGGAGGGTGTAGGGTCTGGAGAGTCTCACAGAGATAGGGAGGGTGTAGGGGCCAGAGAGTGTCACAGAGATGGGGTAGGGTGTAGGGTCTGGAGAGTGTCACAGAGATGGTGGAGGGTGGAGGGTCTGGAGAGTGTTACAGAGATGGGGGAGGGTGTAGGGTCCGGAGAGTGTGACAGAGATGGGGAGCGTGTAGGGTACGGAGAGTGTGACAGAGTTGGGGAGGGGTGTAGGGTGCAGAGAGTATCACAGAGATGGGGAGCGGTGTAGGGTCTGGAGAGTGTCACAGATGGGGAGGAGAGTACGGTCCGGAGAGTGATACAGAGATGGGGGAGTGGGGGAGGGTGTAGGGTCAGGATACTATTACAGAGATGGGGGAGGGTGTAGGGTCCGGAGAGTGTGACAGAGATGGGGAGGGTGTAGTGTACGGAGAGTGTGACAGAGTTGGGGAGGAGCGTAGGGTCCGGAGAGTGTGACAGAGTTGGGGAGGGGTGTAGGGTCCAGAGAGTGTCACAGAGATAGGCAGGGTTGTAGGGTCTGGAGAGTGTCACAGAGATGGGGAGGGGTGTAGGTTCTGGAGAGTGTCACAGATGGGGAGGTGGGTCGAGTCTGGAGAGTGTCACAGATGGGGAGGGGTGTAGGGTCTGGAGAGTGTCACAGAGATGGGAAGGGGTGTAGGGTCCGGAGAGTGTGACAGAGATGGTGGAGGGTGGAGGGTCTGGAGAGTGTTACAGAGATGGGGGAGGGTGTAGGGTCCGTAGAGTGTGACAGAGATGGGGAGGGTGTAGGGTACGGAGAGTGTGACAGAGTTGGAGAGGGGTGTAGGGTGCAGAGAGTATCACAGAGATGGGGAGCGGTGTAGGGTCTGGAGAGTGTCACAGATGGGGAGGGGAGTACGGTCCGGAGAGTGTTACAGAGATGGAGGAGTGGGGGAGGGTGTAGGGTCAGGATAGTATTACAGAGATGGGGGAGGGTGTAGGGTCCGGAGAGTGTGACAGAGATGGGGAGGGTGTAGTGTACGGAGAGTGTGACAGAGTTGGGGAGGAGCGTAGGGTCCGGAGAGTGTCACACAGATGGGGAGGGGTGTAGGGTCTGGAGAGTGTCACAGAGATGGGGAGGGGTGTAGGGTCCGGAGCGTGTTAAAGGGATGGGGGAGGGTGTAAAGTCTGGAGAGTGTTACAGAGGTGGGGGAGGGTGTAGGGTCTGGAGAGTATGACAGAGATGGGGAGGGTGTAGGGTACGGAGAGTGTGACAGAGTTGGGGAGGGGTGTAGGGGCCGCAGAGTGTCACAGAGATGGGGAGGGGTTTAGGGTCTGGAGAGTGTCACAGATGGGGAGGGGTGCAGGGTCCAGAGAGTGTCACAGAGATGGGGAGGGGTGTAGGGTCTGGAGAGTGTTCCAGAGATGGTGGAGGGTGGAGGGTCTGGAGAGTGTGACAGAGATGGGGAGGGTGTAGGGTCGGGAGAGTGTGACAGAGATGGGGAGGGGTGTAGGGTCCGGAGAGTGTCACAGATATTGGAGGGTGGCGGGTCGGGACAGTGTTACAGAGATGGGGGAGGGTGTAGCGTCTGGAGAGTGTTACAGAGACGGGGGAGGGTGTAGTGTTTGGAGAGTGTGACAGAGATAGAGAGGTTGTAGGGTCTGGAGAGTGTCACAGATGGGGAGGGGTGTAGGGTCCGGAGAGCGTCACAGATGGGGAGGGGTGTAGGGTCCGGAGAGTGTTACAGAGATGGGGGAGGGAGTAGGGTCCGGAGAGTGTGACAGAGATGGGGAGGGGTGTAGGGTCCGGAGAGCGTCACAGATGGGGAGCGGTGTAGGGTCCGGAGAGAGTCACAGAGATGGGGAGAGGAGTAGGGTCCGGAGAGTGTTACAGAGATGAGGAGGGGTGTAGGGTCCAGAGAGTGTCACAGAGATGGGAAGGGGTGTAGGGTCGGGAGAGAGAGTGTTACAGAGATGGGGAGAGGTGTAGGTTCCACAGAGTGTTACAGAGATGGGGAGGGGAGTAGGGTCCGGAGAGTGTCACAGACATGGGGAGGGGTGTAGGGTCCAGAGAGTGTCACAGACATGGAGAGGGGTGTAGGGTCCAGAGAGTGTCACAGAGATGGGGAGGGGTGTAGGGTCTGGGGAGTGTCACAGAGATGGGGAGGGGTGTAGGGTCCGGAGAGTGTCACAGAGATAGGGAGGGTGTAGGGGCCAGAGAGTACCACACAGATGGGGTAGGGTGTAGGGTCCGGAGAGTGTCACAGAGATAGGGAGGGGAGTAGGGTACGGAGAGTGTCACAGAGATGGGGTAGGGTGTAGGGTCTGGAGAGTGCCACAGAGATGGGGAGGGAGTAGGGTCCGGAGAGTGTCACAAAGATGGGGAGGGGTGTAGGGTCCGGAGAGTGTTACAGAGATGGGGAGGGGTGTAGGGTCCAGAGAGTGTCACAGAGATGGGGAGGGGTGTAGGGTCCGGAGTGTGTGACAGAGATGGGGTAGGGTGTAGGGTCTGGAGAGTGTGACCGAGATGGGGAGGGTGAAGGTTCCACAGAGTGTGACAGACATGGGGAGGTGTCTAGGGTCTGGAGAGTGTCGCAGACATGGGGAGGGGTGTAGGGTGCAGAGGGTGTCACAGAGATAGGGACGGTGTAGGGTCCGGAGAGTGTGACAGAGATGGGGAGGGTGTAGGATCCGGAGAGTGTCACAGAGATGGTGAGGGGTGTAGGATCTGGAGAGTGTCACAGAGATGGGAAGGGGTGTAGGGTCCAGAGAGTGTCACAGAGATGGGGAGGGGTGAAGGGTCTGGAGAGTGTCACAGAGATGGGGAGGGGTGTAGGGTCTGGAGAGTGTCACAGAGATGGGGAGGTTTGTAGGGTCTGGAGAGTGTCACAGATGGGGAGGGGTGTAGGGTCTGGAGAGTGTGACAGTGATGGGGAGGGTGTAGGTTCTGGAGAGTTTCACAGAGATGTTAGAGGATGGAGGGTCTGGAGAGTGTTACAGAGATGGGGGAGGGAGTAGTGTCGGGAGAGTGTGACAGAGATGGGGAAGGGTGTAGGGTTTGGAGAGTGTGACAGAGATGGGGAGGGTGTAGGGTCTGAAATGTGTCACAGAGATAGGGAGGGTATAGGTTCTGGAGAGTGTCACAGAGATGGTGGAGGGTGGAGGGTCTGGAGAGTGTTACAGAGATGCAGGAGGGAGTAGGGTTGGGAGAGTGTGACAGAGAGATGGGGACGTGTGTAGGGTCTCGAGAGTGTCACAGATGGGGAGGGGTGTAGGGTTTGGAGAGTGTCACAGAGATGGGAAGGGGTGTAGGGTCGGAAGAGTGTATCAGAGATGGGGGAGGGTGTAGGGTCTGGAGAGTGTTGCAGAGGTGGGGGAGGATGTACGGTCTGGAGAGTGTGACAGAAATGGGGAGGGGTGTAGGGTCCAGAGAGTGTCACAGAGATAGGGAGGGGTGTAGGGTCTGGAGAGTGTTACAGAGATGGGGAGGGGTGTAGGGTCTGGAGAGTGTGACAGAGATGGGGAGGGGTGTAGGGTCTGGAGAGTGTCACAGATTGGGAGGGGTGTCGGGTCCGGAGAGTGTCACAGAGATGGGGAGGGAGTAGGGTCCGGAGAGTGTCACAGAGATGAGGAGGGGTGTAGGGTCTGGAGAGTATCACACATGGGAGGTGTTTAGAGTCTGGAGAGTGTCACAGATGGGGAGGGGTGTAGGGTCTGGAGAGTGTTACAGAGATGGGGAGGGGTGTAGGATCCACAGAGTGTCACAGAGATTGGGAGGGGAGTAGGGTCCAGAGAGTGTCACACACATGGGGAGGGGTGTAGGTTCCACAGAGTGTGACAGAGATGGGGAGGGGAGTAGGGTCTGGAGAGTGTCACACACATGGGGAGGGGTGTAGGGTCTGGAGAGTGTGACAGAGATGAGGAGGGGTGTAGGGTCCGGAGAGTGTGACAGAGATAGGGAGGGTGTAGGGTCTGGAGAGTGTCACAGAGATAGGGAGGGTGTAGGGGCCAGAGAGTGTCACAGAGATGGGGTAGGGTGTAGGGTCTGGAGAGTGTCACAGAGATGTGGAGGGGTGTAGGGTCCAGAGGTGGTCACAGAGACAGTGAGGGGTGTAGGGACCAGGGGGTTTTTCACAGAGACGGGGAGGAGTGTCATCGCCAGGGGGGGTCACAGAGACGAGGAGTGCAGGGACCAGAGGGAGGTCAGAGAGACGTGGAGGGGCACAGGGCAGTGATGGTTATAGAGGCGCGGAGGGGTGTCGGGTCTCAGAAACAGCAAGGAGTTTATGGACCGGAAAGGCCAGAGGAAGGGAGAGGCATAGGGACCAGAGGGGGACAGAGAGAGGCGTAGGGACCAGAGGGGGACAGAGAGAGGCGTAGGGACCTGAGGGGCTCAGAGGCTGGGAGAGGCGTAGGGACCAGAGGGGTATCAGAGCAATGCAAAGGAGTGTAGAGGGTGAGGTGGGTCACAGAGACGGGGAAGGGTGTAGGGTGGGAGGCGGTCATAGTAATGGGGAGAGGTGTAGGAGACGGTGGGTGTTACAGAGATGGGAAGGGGTGTAGTCACCGGTGGGGGTTATAACGAAGGGGAGGATTCTGCAAGACCGGACGAGTCACTGTGGGAGAGACGAGCATCCCAATTCCTCTCACCTGCTGTTCGGTTATCCTGCGTGGCAACATTCGTCACCTGAGTCGGTTCTAAGGATCCTGCGGAATGAATTGTGGAAAAAAAACAGTTAGAATGATCCCCGGATGTGTCTGGGAAATATTCGGTTCATGCCGAGGGATGGTTGGGGTTGTTAGGTAGGAGGTGATAGCAGAGATTTGGTTGGGTATAGGGTCCGGAGAGTGTCACAGAGATGGGGAGGGGTGTAGGGTCCGGTGAGTGTCACAGAGATGGGGAGGTGTGTAGGGTCTAGACAGTGTCACAGATGGGGAGGTGTGTAGGGTCTGGAGAATGTCACAGAGATGGGGAGGGGTGTAGGGTCTGGAGAGTGTGACAGAGATGCAGAGGGGTGTCGGGTCTGGAGAGTGTTACAGAGATGGGGAGGGGTGTAGGGTCTGGAGAGTGTGACAGAGATGGGGAGGGGTGTAGGGTCCGGAGAGCGTCACAGATGGGGAGCGGTGTAGGGTCCGGAGAGAGTCACAGAGATGGGGAGGGGTGTAGGTCTGGAGAGTGTTACAGAGATGGGGAGGGAGTAGGGTCCGGAGAGTGTCACAGAGATGAGGAGGGGTGTAGGGTCCGGAGAGTGTTACAGAGATGGGGAGAGGTGTAGGTTCCACAGAGTGTCACAGAGATGGGGAGGGGAGTAGGGTCCGGAGAGTGTCACAGACATGGAGAGGGGTGTAGGGTCCAGAGAGTGTCACAGAGATGGGGAGGGGTGTAGGGTCTGGGGAGTGTCACAGAGATGGGGAGGGGTGTAGGGGCCAGAGAGTGTCACAGAGATAGGGAGGGTGTAGGGGCCAGAGAGTACCACACAGATGGGGTAGGGTGTAGGGTCCGGAGAGTGTCACAGAGATAGGGAGGGGAGTAGGGTACGGAGAGTGTCACAGAGATGGGGTAGGGTGTAGGGTCTGGAGAGTGCCACAGAGATGGGGAGGGAGTAGGGTCCGGAGAGTGTCCACAAAGATGGGGAGGGGTGTAGGGTCCGGAGAGTGTTACAGAGATGGGGAGGGGTGTAGGGTCGGGAGAGTGTCACAGAGATGGGAAGGTGTGTAGGGTCTGGAGAGTGTTGCAGAGGTGGGGGAGGATGTACGGTCTGGAGAGTGTGACAGAAATGGGGAGGGTGTAGGGTACGGAGAGTGTCACAGAGATAGGGAGGGTTGTAGGGTCTGGAGAATGTCACAGAGATGGGGAGGGGTGTAGAGTCTGGAAAGCGTCACAGAGATGGGGAGGTGTGTAGGGTCTGGAGAGTGTCACAGAGATGGGAAGGGGTGTAGGATCGGGAGAGTGTTGCAGAGATAGGGAGGGTGTAGGGGCCAGAGAGTGTCACAGAGATGGGGTAGGGTGTAGGGTCTGGAGAGTGTCACAGATATGTGGAGGGGTTAGGGTGCAGAAGTGGTCACAGAGACAGTGAGGGGTGTAGGGATCAGGGGGTTTTTCACAGAGATGGGGAGGAGTGTCATCACCAGGGGGGGTCACAGAGACGAGGAGTGCAGGGACCAGAGGGAGGTCAGAGAGACGTGGAGGGGCACAGGGCAGTGATGGTTGTAGAGGCGCGGAGGGGTGTCGGGTCTCAGAAACAGAAAGGAGTTTATGGACCGGAAAGGCCAGAGGAAGGGAGAGGCATAGGGACCAGAGGGGGACAGAGACAGGGAGAAGTGTAGGGACCAGATGGGGTCAAGGATAGGCATTGGGACCAGAGGGAAACCGGGAGAGACGTAGGGACCAGAGAGGGACAGAGAGAGGCCTAGGGATCAGAGGGGCTCAGAGGCTGGGAGAGGCGTAGGGGCCAGAGGCATATCAGAGCAATGCCTAGGAGTGTAGAGGGTGAGGTGGGTCACAGAGACGGGGAAGGGTGTAGGGTGGGAGGGGTTCATAGTAATGGGGAGAGGTGTAGGAGACGGTTGGTGTTACAGAGATGGGAAGGGGTGTAGTCACCGGTGGGGGTTATAACGAAGGGGAGGATTCTACAAGACCGGACGAGTCACTGTGGGAGAGACGAGCCTCCCAATACCACTCACCTGCTGCTCGTGTATCCTGCGTGGTAACTGTCGTCACCTGATTCGGTTCTAAGGATCCTGCGTAATGAATTGTAGAAAAAAAACAGTTAGAATGATCCCTGGATGTGTCTAGAAAATGTTCGGTTCATGCTGAGGGATGGTTGGGGTCGTTAGGTAGGAGGTGATAGCAGAGATTTGGTTGGGTATAGGGTGCGGAGAGTGTCACAAAGATGGGGAGGGGTGTAGGGTCTAGACAGTGTCACAGATGGGGAGGTGTGTAGGGTCTGGAGAGTGTCACAGATATGGGGAGGGGTGTAGGGTCCGGAGAGTGTGACAGAGATGGGAAGGGGTGTAGGGTCTGGAGAGTGTCACAGAGATAGGGAGGGTGTAGGGGCCAGAGAGTGTCACAGAGATGGGGTAGGGTGTAGGGTCTGGAGAGTGTCACAGAGATGTGGAGGGGTGTAGGGTCCAGAGGTGGTCACAGAGACAGTGAGGGGTGTAGGGACCAGGGGGTTTTTCACAGAGACGGGGAGGAGTGTCATCGCCAGGGGGGGTCACAGAGACGAGGAGTGCAGGGACCAGAGGGAGGTCAGAGAGACGTGGAGGGGCACAGGGCAGTGATGGTTATAGAGGCGCGGAGGGGTGTCGGGTCTCAGAAACAGCAAGGAGTTTATGGACCGGAAAGGCCAGAGGAAGGGAGAGGCATAGGGACCAGAGGGGGACAGAGAGAGGCGTAGGGACCAGAGGGGGACAGAGAGAGGCGTAGGGACCTGAGGGGCTCAGAGGCTGGGAGAGGCGTAGGGACCAGAGGGGTATCAGAGCAATGCAAAGGAGTGTAGAGGGTGAGGTGGGTCACAGAGACGGGGAAGGGTGTAGGGTGGGAGGCGGTCATAGTAATGGGGAGAGGTGTAGGAGACGGTGGGTGTTACAGAGATGGGAAGGGGTGTAGTCACCGGTGGGGGTTATAACGAAGGGGAGGATTCTGCAAGACCGGACGAGTCACTGTGGGAGAGACGAGCATCCCAATTCCTCTCACCTGCTGTTCGGTTATCCTGCGTGGCAACATTCGTCACCTGAGTCGGTTCTAAGGATCCTGCGGAATGAATTGTGGAAAAAAAACAGTTAGAATGATCCCCGGATGTGTCTGGGAAATATTCGGTTCATGCCGAGGGATGGTTGGGGTTGTTAGGTAGGAGGTGATAGCAGAGATTTGGTTGGGTATAGGGTCCGGAGAGTGTCACAGAGATGGGGAGGGGTGTAGGGTCCGGTGAGTGTCACAGAGATGGGGAGGTGTGTAGGGTCTAGACAGTGTCACAGATGGGGAGGTGTGTAGGGTCTGGAGAATGTCACAGAGATGGGGAGCGGTGTAGGGTCCGGAGAGAGTCACAGAGATGGGGAGGGGTGTAGGGTCTGGAGAGTGTTACAGAGATGGGGAGGGAGTAGGGTCCGGAGAGTGTCACAGAGATGAGGAGGGGTGTAGGGTCCGGAGAGTGTTACAGAGATGGGGAGAGGTGTAGGTTCCACAGAGTGTCACAGAGATGGGGAGGGGAGTAGGGTCCGGAGAGTGTCACAGACATGGAGAGGGGTGTAGGGTCCAGAGAGTGTCACAGAGATGGGGAGGGGTGTAGGGTCTGGGGAGTGTCACAGAGATGGGGAGGGGTGTAGGGGCCAGAGAGTGTCACAGAGATAGGGAGGGTGTAGGGGCCAGAGAGTACCACACAGATGGGGTAGGGTGTAGGGTCCGGAGAGTGTCACAGAGATAGGGAGGGGAGTAGGGTACGGAGAGTGTCACAGAGATGGGGTAGGGTGTAGGGTCTGGAGAGTGCCACAGAGATGGGGAGGGAGTAGGGTCCGGAGAGTGTCACAAAGATGGGGAGGGGTGTAGGGTCCGGAGAGTGTTACAGAGATGGGGAGGGGTGTAGGGTCGGGAGAGTGTCACAGAGATGGGAAGGGGTGTAGGGTCTGGAGAGTGTTGCAGAGGTGGGGGAGGATGTACGGTCTGGAGAGTGTGACAGAAATGGGGAGGGTGTAGGGTACGGAGAGTGTCACAGAGATAGGGAGGGTTGTAGGGTCTGGAGAATGTCACAGAGATGGGGAGGGGTGTAGAGTCTGGAAAGCGTCACAGAGATGGGGAGGTGTGTAGGGTCTGGAGAGTGTCACAGAGATGGGAAGGGGTGTAGGATCGGGAGAGTGTTGCAGAGATAGGGAGGGTGTAGGGGCCAGAGAGTGTCACAGAGATGGGGTAGGGTGTAGGGTCTGGAGAGTGTCACAGAGCTGTGGAGGGGTGTAGGGTGCAGAAGTGGTCACAGAGACAGTGAGGGGTGTAGGGACCAGGGGGTTTTTCACAGAGATGGGGAGGAGTGTCATCACCAGGGGGGGTCACAGAGACGAGGAGTGCAGGGACCAGAGGGAGGTCAGAGAGACGTGGAGGGGCACAGGGCAGTGATGGTTGTAGAGGCGCGGAGGGGTGTCGGGTCTCAGAAACAGAAAGGAGTTTATGGACCGGAAAGGCCAGAGGAAGGGAGAGGCATAGGGACCAGAGGGGGACAGAGACAGGGAGAAGTGTAGGGACCAGATGGGGTCAAGGATAGGCATTGGGACCAGAGGGAAACCGGGAGAGGCGTAGGGACCAGAGGGGGACAGAGAGAGGCCTAGGGATCAGAGGGGCTCAGAGGCTGGGAGAGGCGTAGGGGCCAGAGGCATATCAGAGCAATGCCTAGGAGTGTAGAGGGTGAGGTGGGTCACAGAGACGGGGAAGGGTGTAGGGTGGGAGGCGGTCATAGTAATGGGGAGAGGTGTAGGAGACGGTGGGTGTTACAGAGATGGGAAGGGGTGTAGTCACCGGTGGGGGTTATAACGAAGGGGAGGATTCTACAAGACCGGACGAGTCACTGTGGGAGAGACGAGCCTCCCAATACCACTCACCTGCTGCTCGTGTATCCTGCGTGGTAACTGTCGTCACCTGATTCGGTTCTAAGGATCCTGCGTAATGAATTGTAGAAAAAAAACAGTTAGAATGATCCCTGGATGTGTCTAGAAAATGTTCGGTTCATGCTGAGGGATGGTTGGGGTCGTTAGGTAGGAGGTGATAGCAGAGATTTGGTTGGGTATAGGGTGCGGAGAGTGTCACAAAGATGGGGAGGGGTGTAGGGTCTAGACAGTGTCACAGATGGGGAGGTGTGTAGGGTCTGGAGAGTGTCACAGATATGGGGAGGGGTGTAGGGTCCAGAGAGTGTCACAGAGATGGGAAGGGGTGTAGGGTCGGGAGAGAGAGTGTTACAGAGATGGGGAGAGGTGTAGGTTCCACAGAGTGTCACAGAGATGGGGAGGGGAGTAGGGTCTGGAGAGTGTCACAGAGATGGATAGGGGTGTAGGGTCCGGAGAGTGTCACAGACATGGAGAGGGGTGTAGGGTCCAGAGAGTGTCACAGAGATGGGGAGTGGTGTAGGGTCTGGAGAGTGTCACAGAGATGGGAAGGGGTGCAGGGTCGGGAGAGTGTTACAGAGATGGGGACGGGTGTAGGTTCCACAGAGTGTCACAGAGGTGGGGAGTGGAGTAGGGTCCGGAGAGTGTCACACACATGGGGAGGGGTGTAGTGTCCGGAGAGTGTGACAGAGATGAGGAGGGGTGTAGGGTCCGGAGAGTGTGTCAGAGATAGGGAGGGTGTAGGGTCTGGAGAGTCTCACAGAGATAGGGAGGGTGTAGGGGCCAGAGAGTGTCACAGAGATGGGGTAGGGTGTAGGGTCTGGAGAGTGTCACAGAGATGGTGGAGGGTGGAGGGTCTGGAGAGTGTTACAGAGATGGGGGAGGGTGTAGGGTCCGGAGAGTGTGACAGAGATGGGGAGCGTGTAGGGTACGGAGAGTGTGACAGAGTTGGGGAGGGGTGTAGGGTGCAGAGAGTATCACAGAGATGGGGAGCGGTGTAGGGTCTGGAGAGTGTCACAGAGATGGGGAGCGGTGTAGGGTCTGGAGAGTGTCACAGATGGGGAGGAGAGTACGGTCCGGAGAGTGATACAGAGATGGGGGAGTGGGGGAGGGTGTAGGGTCAGGATACTATTACAGAGATGGGGGAGGGTGTAGGGTCCGGAGAGTGTGACAGAGATGGGGAGGGTGTAGTGTACGGAGAGTGTGACAGAGTTGGGGAGGAGCGTAGGGTCCGGAGAGTGTGACAGAGTTGGGGAGGGGTGTAGGGTCCAGAGAGTGTCACAGAGATAGGCAGGGTTGTAGGGTCTGGAGAGTGTCACAGAGATGGGGAGGGGTGTAGGTTCTGGAGAGTGTCACAGATGGGGAGGTGGGTCGAGTCTGGAGAGTGTCACAGATGGGGAGGGGTGTAGGGTCTGGAGAGTGTCACAGAGATGGGAAGGGGTGTACGGTCGGGAGAGTGTTACAGAGATGGGGAGCGGTGTAGGTTCCACAGAGTGTCACAGAGATTGGGAGGGGAGTAGGGTCCGGAGAGTGTCACACACATGGGGAGGGGTGTAGGGTCTGGAGAGTGTGACAGAGATGAGGAGGGGTGTAGGGTCCGGAGAGTGTGACAGAGATGGTGGAGGGTGGAGGGTCTGGAGAGTGTTACAGAGATGGGGGAGGGTGTAGGGTCCGGAGAGTGTGACAGAGATGGGGAGGGTGTAGGGTACGGAGAGTGTGACAGAGTTGGAGAGGGGTGTAGGGTGCAGAGAGTATCACAGAGATGGGGAGCGGTGTAGGGTCTGGAGAGTGTCACAGATGGGGAGGGGAGTACGGTCCGGAGAGTGTTACAGAGATGGAGGAGTGGGGGAGGGTGTAGGGTCAGGATAGTATTACAGAGATGGGGGAGGGTGTAGGGTCCGGAGAGTGTGACAGAGATGGGGAGGGTGTAGTGTACGGAGAGTGTGACAGAGTTGGGGAGGAGCGTAGGGTCCGGAGAGTGTCACACAGATGGGGAGGGGTGTAGGGTCTGGAGAGTGTCACAGAGATGGGGAGGGGTGTAGGGTCCGGAGCGTGTTAAAGGGATGGGGGAGGGTGTAAAGTCTGGAGAGTGTTACAGAGGTGGGGGAGGGTGTAGGGTCTGGAGAGTATGACAGAGATGGGGAGGGTGTAGGGTACGGAGAGTGTGACAGAGTTGGGGAGGGGTGTAGGGGCCGCAGAGTGTCACAGAGATGGGGAGGGGTTTAGGGTCTGGAGAGTGTCACAGATGGGGAGGGGTGCAGGGTCCAGAGAGTGTCACAGAGATGGGGAGGGGTGTAGGGTCTGGAGACTGTTCCAGAGATGGTGGAGGGTGGAGGGTCTGGAGAGTGTGACAGAGATGGGGAGGGTGTAGGGTCGGGAGAGTGTGACAGAGATGGGGAGGGGTGTAGGGTCCGGAGAGTGTCACAGATATTGGAGGGTGGCGGGTCGGGACAGTGTTACAGAGATGGGGGAGGGTGTAGGGTCTGGAGAGTGTTACAGAGACGGGGGAGGGTGTAGTGTTTGGAGAGTGTGACAGAGATAGAGAGGTTGTAGGGTCTGGAGAGTGTCACAGATGGGGAGGGGTGTAGGGTCCGGAGAGCGTCACAGATGGGGAGGGGTGTAGGGTCCGGAGAGTGTTACAGAGATGGGGGAGGGTGTAGGGTCCGGAGAGTGTGACAGAGATGGGGAGGGGTGTAGGGTCCGGAGAGCGTCACAGATGGGGAGCGGTGTAGGGTCCGGAGAGAGTCACAGAGATGGGGAGAGGAGTAGGGTCCGGAGAGTGTTACAGAGATGAGGAGGGGTGTAGGGTCCAGAGAGTGTCACAGAGATGGGAAGGGGTGTAGGGTCGGGAGAGAGAGTGTTACAGAGATGGGGAGAGGTGTAGGATCTGGAGAGTGTCACAGAGATGGGAAGGGGTGTAGGGTCCAGAGAGTGTCACAGAGATGGGGAGGGGTGAAGGGTCTGGAGAGTGTCACAGAGATGGGGAGGGGTGTAGGGTCTGGAGAGTGTCACAGAGATGGGGAGGTTTGTAGGGTCTGGAGAGTGTCACAGATGGGGAGGGGTGTAGGGTCTGGAGAGTGTGACAGTGATGGGGAGGGTGTAGGTTCTGGAGAGTTTCACAGAGATGTTAGAGGATGGAGGGTCTGGAGAGTGTTACAGAGATGGGGGAGGGAGTAGTGTCGGGAGAGTGTGACAGAGATGGGGAAGGGTGTAGGGTTTGGAGAGTGTGACAGAGATGGGGAGGGTGTAGGGTCTGAAATGTGTCACAGAGATAGGGAGGGTATAGGTTCTGGAGAGTGTCACAGAGATGGTGGAGGGTGGAGGGTCTGGAGAGTGTTACAGAGATGCAGGAGGGAGTAGGGTTGGGAGAGTGTGACAGAGAGATGGGGACGTGTGTAGGGTCTCGAGAGTGTCACAGATGGGGAGGGGTGTAGGGTTTGGAGAGTGTCACAGAGATGGGAAGGGGTGTAGGGTCGGAAGAGTGTATCAGAGATGGGGGAGGGTGTAGGGTCTGGAGAGTGTTGCAGAGGTGGGGGAGGATGTACGGTCTGGAGAGTGTGACAGAAATGGGGAGGGGTGTAGGGTCCAGAGAGTGTCACAGAGATAGGGAGGGGTGTAGGGTCTGGAGAGTGTTACAGAGATGGGGAGGGGTGTAGGGTCTGGAGAGTGTGACAGAGATGGGGAGGGGTGTAGGGTCTGGAGAGTGTCACAGATTGGGAGGGGTGTCGGGTCCGGAGAGTGTCACAGAGATGGGGAGGGAGTAGGGTCCGGAGAGTGTCACAGAGATGAGGAGGGGTGTAGGGTCTGGAGAGTGTCACACATGGGGAGGTGTTTAGAGTCTGGAGAGTGTCACAGATGGGGAGGGGTGTAGGGTCTGGAGAGTGTTACAGAGATGGGGAGGGGTGTAGGATCCACAGAGTGTCACAGAGATTGGGAGGGGAGTAGGGTCCAGAGAGTTTCACACACATGGGGAGGGGTGTAGGTTCCACAGAGTGTGACAGAGATGGGGAGGGGAGTAGGGTCTGGAGAGTGTCACACACATGGGGAGGGGTGTAGGGTCTGGAGAGTGTGACAGAGATGAGGAGGGGTGTAGGGTCCGGAGAGTGTGACAGAGATAGGGAGGGTGTAGGGTCTGGAGAGTGTCACAGAGATAGGGAGGGTGTAGGGGCCAGAGAGTGTCACAGAGATGGGGTAGGGTGTAGGGTCTGGAGAGTGTCACAGAGATGTGGAGGGGTGTAGGGTCCAGAGGTGGTCACAGAGACAGTGAGGGGTGTAGGGACCAGGGGGTTTTTCACAGAGACGGGGAGGAGTGTCATCGCCAGGGGGGGTCACAGAGACGAGGAGTGCAGGGACCAGAGGGAGGTCAGAGAGACGTGGAGGGGCACAGGGCAGTGATGGTTATAGAGGCGCGGAGGGGTGTCGGGTCTCAGAAACAGCAAGGAGTTTATGGACCGGAAAGGCCAGAGGAAGGGAGAGGCATAGGGACCAGAGGGGGACAGAGAGAGGCGTAGGGACCAGAGGGGGACAGAGAGAGGCGTAGGGACCTGAGGGGCTCAGAGGCTGGGAGAGGCGTAGGGACCAGAGGGGTATCAGAGCAATGCAAAGGAGTGTAGAGGGTGAGGTGGGTCACAGAGATGGGGAAGGGTGTAGGGTGGGAGGCGGTCATAGTAATGGGGAGAGGTGTAGGAGACGGTGGGTGTTACAGAGATGGGAAGGGGTGTAGTCACCGGTGGGGGTTATAACGAAGGGGAGGATTCTACAAGACCGGACGAGTCACTGTGGGAGAGACGAGCATCCCAATTCCTCTCACCTGCTGTTCGGTTATCCTGCGTGGCAACATTCGTCACCTGAGTCGGTTCTAAGGATCCTGCGGAATGAATTGTGGAAAAAAAACAGTTAGAATGATCCCCGGATGTGTCTGGGAAATATTCGGTTCATGCCGAGGGATGGTTGGGGTTGTTAGGTAGGAGGTGATAGCAGAGATTTGGTTGGGTATAGGGTCCGGAGAGTGTCACAGAGATGGGGAGGGGTGTAGGATCCGGTGAGTGTCACAGAGATGGGGAGGTGTGTAGGGTCTAGACAGTGTCACAGATGGGGAGGTGTGTAGGGTCTGGAGAATGTCACAGAGATGGGGAGGGGTGTAGGGTCTGGAGAGTGTGACAGAGATGCAGAGGGGTGTCGGGTCTGGAGAGTGTTACAGAGATGGGGAGGGGTGTAGGGTCTGGAGAGTGTGACAGAGATGGGGAGGGGTGTAGGGTCCGGAGAGCGTCACAGATGGGGAGCGGTGTAGGGTCCGGAGAGAGTCACAGAGATGGGGAGGGGTGTAGGGTCTGGAGAGTGTTACAGAGATGGGGAGGGAGTAGGGTCCGGAGAGTGTCACAGAGATGAGGAGGGGTGTAGGGTCCGGAGAGTGTTACAGAGATGGGGAGAGGTGTAGGTTCCACAGAGTGTCACAGAGATGGGGAGGGGAGTAGGGTCCGGAGAGTGTCACAGACATGGAGAGGGGTGTAGGGTCCAGAGAGTGTCACAGAGATGGGGAGGGGTGTAGGGTCTGGGGAGTGTCACAGAGATGGGGAGGGGTGTAGGGGCCAGAGAGTGTCACAGAGATAGGGAGGGTGTAGGGGCCAGAGAGTACCACACAGATGGGGTAGGGTGTAGGGTCCGGAGAGTGTCACAGAGATAGGGAGGGGAGTAGGGTACGGAGAGTGTCACAGAGATGGGGTAGGGTGTAGGGTCTGGAGAGTGCCACAGAGATGGGGAGGGAGTAGGGTCCGGAGAGTGTCACAAAGATGGGGAGGGGTGTAGGGTCCGGAGAGTGTTACAGAGATGGGGAGAGGAGTAGGGTCCAGAGAGTGTTACAGAGATGGGGAGGGGTGTAGGGTCCAGAGAGTGTCACAGAGATGGGAAGGGGTGTAGGGTCGGGAGAGTGTTACAGACATAGGGAGGGGTGTAGGCTCCACAGAGAGTCACAGAGATGGGGAGGGGAGTAGGGTCCGGAGAGTGTCACACACATAGGGAGGGGTGTAGGGTCCAGAGAGTGTCACAGAGATGGGGAGGGGTGTAGGGTCCAGAGAGTGTCACAGAGATAGGGAGGGTTGTAGGGTCTGGAGAGTGTCACAGAGATGGGGAGGGGTGTAGAGTCTGGATAGTGTCACAGAGATGGGGAGGTGTGTAGGGTCTGGAGAGTGTCACAGAGATGGGAAGGGGTGTAGGGTCTGGAGAGTGTCACAGAGATGTGGAGGGGTGTAGGGTGCAGAAGTGGTCACAGAGACAGTGAGGGGTGTAGGGACCAGGGGGTTTTTCACAGAGATGGGGGAGGAGTGTCATCACCAGGGGGGGTCACAGAGACGAGGAGTGCAGGGACCAGAGGGAGGTCAGAGAGACGGTGGAGGGGCATAGGGCAGTGATGTTTGTAGAGGCGCGGAGGGGTGTCGGGTCTCAGAAACAGCAAGGAGTTTATGGACCGGAAAGGCCAGAGGAAGGGAGAGGCATAGGGACCAGAGGGGGACAGAGACAGGGAGAAGTGTAGGGACCAGACGGGGTCAAGGATAGGCATTGGGACCAGAGGGAAACCGGGAGAGACGTAGGGACCAGAGGGGGACAGAGAGAGGCGTAGGGACCAGAGGGGCTCAGAGGCTGGGAGAGGCATAGGGGCCAGAGGCGTATCAGAGCAATGCCAAGGAGTGTAGAGGTGAGGTGGGTCACAGAGACGGGGAAGGGTGTAGGGTGGGAGGCGGTCATAGTAATGGGGAGAGGTGTAGGAGACGGTGGGTGTTACAGAGATGGGAAGGGGTGTAGTCACCGGTGGGGGTTATAACGAAGGGGAGGATTCTACAAGACCGGACGAGTCACTGTGGGAGAGACGAGCATCCCAATGCCTCTCACCTGCTGCTCGTGTATCCTGCGTGGTAACTGTCGTCACCTGAGTCGGTTCTAAGGATCCTGCGTAATGAATTGTGGAAAAAAAACAGTTAGAATGATCCCTGGATGTGTCTGGAAAATGTTCGGTTCATGCTGAGGGATGGGTTGGGGTTGTTAGGTAGGAGTTGATAGCAGAGATTTGGTTGGGTATAGGGTGCAGAGAGTATCACAAAAATGGGGAGGGGGTGTAGGGTCCGGTGAGTGTCACAGAGATGGGGAGGTGTGTAGGGTCTAGACAGTGTCACAGATGAGGAGGTGTGTAGGGTCTAGAGAGTGTCACACGGATGGGGAGGGGTGTAGGGTCCAGAGAGTGTCACAGAGATGGGAAGGGGTGTAGGGTCGGGAGAGAGAGTGTTACAGAGATGGGAGTGGTGTAGGTTCCACAGAGTGTCACAGAGATGGGGGAGGGGAGTAGGGTCCGGAGAGTGTCACAGAGATGGGAAGGGGTGTAGGGTCCGGAGAGTGTCACAGACATGGAGAGGGGTGTAGGGTCCAGAGAGTGTCACAGAGATGGGGAGTGGTGTAGGGTCTGGAGAGTGTCACAGAGATGGGGGAGGGTGTAGGGTCCAGAGAGTGTCACAGAGATGGGAAGGGGGTGTAGGGTCTGGAGAGTGTGACAGAGATGAGGAGGGGTGTAGGGTCCGGAGAGTGTGACAGAGATAGGGAGGGTGTAGGGTCTGGAGAGTGTCACAGAGATAGGGAGGGTGTAGGGGCCAGAGAGTGTCACAGAGATGGGGTAGGGTGTAGGGTCTGGAGAGTGTCACAGAGATGTGGAGGGGTGTAGGGTCCAGAGGTGGTCACAGAGACAGTGAGGGGTGTAGGGACCAGGGGGTTTTTCACAGAGACGGGGAGGAGTGTCATCACCAGGGGGGGTCACAGAGACGAGGAGTGCAGGGACCAGAGGGAGGTCAGAGAGACGTGGAGGGGGCACAGGGCAGTGATGGTTATAGAGGCGCGGAGGGGGTGTCGGGTCTCAGAAACAGCAAGGAGTTTTATGGACCGGAAAGGCCAGAGGAAGGGAGAGGCATAGGGACCAGAGGGGGACAGAGAGAGGCGTAGGGACCAGAGGGGGACAGAGAGAGGCGTAGGGACCTGAGGGGCTCAGAGGCTGGGAGAGGCGTAGGGACCAGAGGGGTATCAGAGCAATGCAAAGGAGTGTAGAGGGTGAGGTGGGTCACAGAGACGGGGAAGGGTGTAGGGTGGGAGGCGGTCATAGTAATGGGGAGAGGTGTAGGAGACGGTGGGTGTTATAGAGATGGGAAGGGGTGTAGTCACCGGTGGGGGTTATAACGAAGGGGAGGATTCTACAAGACCGGACGAGTCACTGTGGGAGAGACGAGCATCCAATTCCTCTCACCTGCTGTTCGGTTATCCTGCATGGTAACATTCGTCACCTGAGTCGGTTCTAAGGATCCTGTGGAATGAATTGTGGAAAAAAAACAGTTAGAATGATCCCCGGATGTGTCTGGAAATGTTCGGATCATGCCGAGGGATGGTTGGGGGTTGTTAGGTAGGAGGTGATAGCAGAGATTTGGTTGGGTATAGGGTCCGGAGAGTGTCACAGAGATGGGGAGGGGTGTAGGGTCCGGTGAGTGTCACAGAGATGGGGAGGTGTGTAGGGTCTAGACAGTGTCACAGATGGGGAGGTGTGTAGGGTCTGGAGGGTGTCACAGATGGGGAGGGGTGGAGTGTCCTGTAGAGTGTCACAGAGATGGGGAGGGGTGTAGGGTCCGGAGAGCGTCACAGATGGGGAGTGGTGTAGGGTCCGGAGAGAGTCACAGAGATGGGGAGGGGTGTAGGGTCTGGAGAGTGTCACAGAGATGGGGAGGGAGTAGGGTCCGGAGAGTGTCACAGAGATGACGAGGGGTGTAGGGTCCGGAGAGTGTTACAGAGATGGGGAGAGGAGTAGGGTCCGGAGAGTGTTACAGAGATGAGGAGGGGTGTAGGGTCCAGAGAGTGTCACAGAGATGGAAGGGGTGTAGGGTCGGGAGAGAGAGTGTTACAGAGATGGGGAGAGGTGTAGGTTCCACAGAGTGTCACAGAGATGGGGAGGGGAGTAGGGTCCGGAGAGTGTCACAGACATGGGGAGGGGTGTAGGGTCCGGAGAGTGTCACAGACATGGAGAGGGGTGTAGGGTCCAGAGAGTGTCACAGAGATGGGGAGGGGTGTAGGGTCTGGAGATTGTCACAGAGATGGGGAGGGGTGTAGGGTCCGGAGAGTGTCACAGAGATAGGGAGGGTGTAGGGGCCAGAGAGTACCACACAGATGGGGTAGGGTGTAGGGTCCGGAGAGTGCCACAGAGATAGGGAGGGGAGTAGGGTACGGAGAGTGTCACAGAGATGGGGTAGGGTGTAGGGTCTGGAGAGTGCCACAGAGATGGGGAGGGAGTAGGGTCCGGAGAGTGTCACAAAGATGGGAGGGGGTGTAGGGTCCGGAGTGTTACAGAGATGGGGAGAGGAGTAGGGTCCAGAGAGTGTTACAGAGATGGGGAGGGGTGTAGGGTCCAGAGAGTGTCACAGAGATGGGAAGGGGTGTAGGGTCGGGAGAGTGTTACAGACATAGGGAGGGGTGTAGGCTCCACAGAGTGTCACAGAGATGGGGAGGGGAGTAGGGTCCGGAGAGTGTCACACACATAGGAGGGGTGTAGGGTCCAGAGAGTGTCACAGAGATGGGGAGGGGTGTAGGGTCCGGAGTGTGTGACAGAGATGGGGGTAGGGTGTAGGGTCTGGAGAGTGTGACAGAGATGGGGGAGGGGTGTAGGTTCCACAGAGTGTGACAGACATGGGGAGGTGTCTAGGGTCTGGAGAGTGTCGCAGACATGGGGAGGGGTGTAGGGTCCAGAGAGTGTCACAGAGATGGGGAGGGGAGTAGGGTCCGGAGAGTGTCACACACATGGGGAGGGGTGTAGGGTCCAGAGAGTGTCACAAAGATTGGGAGGGGTGTAGGGTCTGGAGAATGTCACAGAGATTGGGAGGGGTGTAGGGTCTGGAGAGTGTCACAGATGGGGAGGGGTGTAGGGTCCAGAGAGTGTCACAGAGATGGGGAGGTGTGTAGAGTCTGGAGAGTGTCACAGAGATGGGGAGGTTTGTAGGGTCTGGAGAGTGTCACAGATGGGAGGGGTGTAGGGTCTGGAGAGTGTGACAGTGATGGGGAGGTGTAGGTTCTGGAGAGTTTCACAGAGATGGTGGAGGGTGGAGGGTCTGGAGAGTGTTACAGAGATGGGGGAGGGAGTAGTGTCGGGAGAGTGTGACAGAGATGGGGAAGGGTGTAGGGCTTGGAGAGTGTGACAGAGAGATGGGGACGTGTGTAGGGTCTCGAGAGTGTCACAGATGGGGGAGGGGTGTAGGGTTTGGAGAGCGTCACAGAGATGGGGAGGGGTGTAGGGTCGGGAGAGTGTCACAGAGATGGGAAGGGGGTGTAGGGTCGGGAGAGTGTATCAGAGATGGGGGAGGGTGTAGGGTCTGGAGAGTGTTGCAGAGGTGGGGGAGGATGTACGGTCTGGAGAGTGTGACAGAAATGGGGAGGGTGTAGGGTACGGAGAGTGTCACAGAGATAGGGAGGGTTGTAGGGTCTGGAGAGTGTCACAGAGATGGGGAGGGGTGTAGAGTCTGGAAAGCGTCACAGAGATGGGGAGGTGTGTAGGGTCTGGAGAGTGTCACAGAGATGGGAAGGGGTGTAGGATCGGGAGAGTGTTGCAGAGATAGGGAGGGGTGTAGGGGCCAGAGAGTGTCACAGAGATGGGGTAGGGTGTAGGGTCTGGAGAGTGTCACAGAGATGGGAAGGGGTGTAGGATCGGGAGAGTGTTGCAGAGATAGGGAGGGTGTAGGGGCCAGAGAGTGTTACAGAGATGGGGAGGGGTGTAGGGTCTGGAGAGTGTCACAGAGCTGTGGAGGGGTGTAGGGTGCAGAAGTGGTCACAGAGACAGTGAGGGGTGTAGGGACCAGGGGTTTTTCACAGAGATGGGGAGGAGTGTCATCACCAGGGGGGGTCACAGAGACGAGGAGTGCAGGGACCAGAGGGAGGTCAGAGAGACGTGGAGGGGCACAGGGCAGTGATGGTTGTAGAGGCGCGGAGGGGTGTCGGGTCTCAGAAACAGAAAGGAGTTTATGGACCGGAAAGGCCAGAGGAAGGGAGAGGCATAGGGACCAGAGGGGGACAGAGACAGGGAGAAGTGTAGGGACCAGATGGGGTCAAGGATAGGCATTGGGACCAGAGGGAAACCGGGGAGAGACGTAGGGACCAGAGAGGGACAGAGAGAGGCCTAGGGATCAGAGGGGCTCAGAGGCTGGGAGAGGCGTAGGGGCCAGAGGCATATCAGAGCAATGCTAGGAGTGTAGAGGGTGAGGTGGGTCACAGAGACGGGGAAGGGTGTAGGGTGGGAGGGGGTTCATAGTAATGGGGAGAGGTGTAGGAGACGGTTGGTGTTACAGAGATGGGAAGGGGTGTAGTCACCGGTGGGGGTTATAACGAAGGGGAGGATTCTACAAGACCCGGACGAGGTCACTGTGGGAGAGACGAGCCTCCCAATACCACTCACCTGCTGCTCGTGTATCCTGCGTGGTAACTGTCGTCACCTGATTCGGTTCTAAGGATCCTGCGTAATGAATTGTGGAAAAAAAACAGTTAGAATGATCCCTGGATGTGTCTAGAAAATGTTCGTTCATGCTGAGGGATGGTTGGGGTCGTTAGGTAGGGAGGTGATAGCAGAGATTTGGTTGGGTATAGGGTGCGGAGAGTGTCACAAAGATGGGGGAGGGGGTGTAGGGTCTAGACAGTGTCACAGATGGGGAGGTGTGTAGGGTCTGGAGAGTGTCACAGATATGGGGAGGGGTGTAGGGTCCAGAGAGTGTCACAGAGATGGGAAGGGGTGTAGGGTCGGGAGAGAGAGTGTTACAGAGATGGGGAGAGGTGTAGGTTCCACAGAGTGTCACAGAGATGGGGAGGGGAGTAGGGTCTGGAGAGTGTCACAGAGATGGGAAGGGGTGTAGGGTCCGGAGAGTGTCACAGACATGGAGAGGGGGTGTAGGGTCCAGAGAGTGTCACAGAGATGGGGAGTGGTGTAGGGGTCTGGAGAGTGTCACATAGATGGGAAGGGTGCAGGGTCGGGAGAGTGTTACAGAGATGGGGACGGGTGTAGGTTCCACAGAGGTGTCACAGAGGTGGGGAGTGGAGTAGGGTCCGGAGAGTGTCACACACATGGGGAGGGGTTGTAGTGTCCGGAGAGTGTGACAGAGATGAGGAGGGTGTAGGGTCCGGAGAGTGTGTCAGAGATAGGGAGGGTGTAGGGTCTGGAGAGTCTCACAGAGATAGGGAGGGTGTAGGGGCCAGAGAGTGTCACAGAGATGGGGTAGGGTGTAGGGTCTGGAGAGTGTCACAGAGATGGTGGAGGGTGGAGGGTCTGGAGAGTGTTACAGAGATGGGGGGGAGGGTGTAGGGTCCGGAGAGTGTGACAGAGATGGGGAGCGTGTAGGTACGGAGAGTGTGACAGAGTTGGGGGAGGGGTGTAGGGTGCAGAGAGTATCACAGAGATGGGGAGCGGTGTAGGGTCTGAGAGTGTCACAGATGGGGAGGAGAGTACGGTCCGGAGAGTGTTACAGAGATGGGGGAGTGGGGGAGGGTGTAGGGTCAGGATAGTATTACAGAGATGGGGGAGGGTGTAGGTCCGGAGAGTGTGACAGAGGTGGGGAGGGGTGTAGTGTACGGAGAGTGTGACAGAGTTGGGAGGAGCGTAGGGTCCGGAGAGTGTGACAGAGTTGGGGAGGGGGTGTAGGGTCCAGAGAGTGTCACAGAGATAGGCAGGGTTGTAGGGTCTGGAGAGTGTCACAGAGATGGGGAGGGGTGTAGGTTCTGGAGAGTGTCACAGATGGGGAGGTGGGTCGAGTCTGGAGAGTGTCACAGATGGGGAGGGGTGTAGGGTCTGGAGAGTGTCACAGAGATGGGAAGGGGTGTAGGGTCGGGAGAGTGTTACAGAGATGGGGAGGGGTGTAGGTTCTGGAGAGTGTCACAGATGGGAGGTGGGTCGAGTCTGGAGAGTGTCAGAGATGGGGAGGGGTGTAGGGTCTGGAGAGTGTCACAGAGATGGGAAGGGGTGTAGGGTCCGGAGAGTGTCACACACATGGGGAGGGGTGTAGGGTCTGAGAGTGTGACAGAGATGAGGAGGGGTGTAGGGTCCGGAGAGTGTGACAGAGATGGTGGAGGGTGGAGGGTCTGGAGAGTGTTACAGAGATGGGGGAGGTGTAGGGTCCGGAGAGTGTGACAGAGATGGGGAGGGTGTAGGGTACGGAGAGTGTGACAGAGTTGGAGAGGGGTGTAGGGTGCAGAGAGTATCACAGAGATGGGGAGCGGTGTAGGGTCTGGAGAGTGTCACAGATGGGGAGGGGAGTACGGTCCGGAGAGTGTTACAGAGATGGAGGAGTGGGGGAGGGTGTAGGGTCAGGATAGTATTACAGAGATGGGGGAGGGGTGTAGGGTCCGGAGAGTGTGACAGAGATGGGGAGGGTGTAGTGTACGGAGAGTGTGACAGAGTTGGGGAGGAGCGTAGGGTCCGGAGAGTGTCACACAGATGGGGAGGGGTGTAGGGTCTGGAGAGTGTCACAGAGATGGGGAGGGGTGTAGGGTCCGGAGCGTGTTAAAGGGATGGGGGAGGGTGTAAAGTCTGGAGAGTGTTACAGAGGTGGGGGAGGGTGTAGGGTCTGGAGAGTATGACAGAGATGGGGAGGGTGTAGGGTACGGAGAGTGTGACAGAGTTGGGGAGGGTGTAGGGGCCGGAGAGTGTCACAGAGATGGGGAGGGGTTTAGGTCTGGAGAGTGTCACAGATGGGGAGGGGTGCAGGGTCCAGAGAGTGTCACAGAGATGGGAGGGGTGTAGGGTCTGGAGAGTTTTCCAGAGATGGTGGAGGGTGGAGGGTCTGGAGAGTGTGACAGAGATGGGGAGGGTGTAGGGTCGGGAGAGTGTGACAGAGATGGGGAGGGGGTGTAGGGTCCGGAGAGTGTCACAGAGATGCTGGAGGGTGGCGGGTCGGGACAGTGTTACAGAGATGGGGGAGGGTGTAGGTCTGGAGAGTGTTACAGAGACGGGGGAGGGGTGTAGTGTTTGGAGAGTGTGACAGAGATAGAGAGGTTGTAGGGTCTGGAGAGTGTCACAGATGGGGAGGGGTGTAGGGTCCGGAGAGCGTCACAGATGGGGAGGGGTGTAGGGTCCGGAGAGTGTTACAGAGATGGGGGAGGGTGTGAGGGTCCGGAGAGTGTGACAGAGATGGGGGAGGGTGTAGGGTACGGAGAATGTGACAGAGTTGGGGAGGGGTGTAGGGTCCGGAGCGTGTTAAATAGATGGGGGAGGGTGTAAGATCTGGAGGGTGTCACAGAGATGGGGAGGTGTCTTGAGTCTGGAGAGTGTCACAGAGATGGGGAGGGGTGTAGGGTCCGGAGCGTGTTAAAGAGATGGGGAAGGGTGTAAGGTCTGGAGAGTGTTACAGAGATGGGGAGGGTCTAGGGTCCGGAGAGTGTGACAGAGATGGGGAGGGTGGTAGGGTACGGAGAGTGTGACACAGTTGGGGAGGGGTATAGGGGCCGGAGAGTGTCACAGAGATGGGGAGGGGGTGTAGGGTCTGGAGAATGTCACAGAGATTGGGAGGGGTGTAGGGTCTGGGAGGAGTGTCACAGATGGGAAGGGGGTGTAGGGTCGGGGGAGTGTGACAGAGATGGGGAGGTGAAGGTTCTGAAGTGTGTCACAGAGATGGGGAGGTTGTAGGTTCTGGAGAGTGTCACAGAGTGGTGGAGGCTGGAGGGTCTGGAGAGTGGTTACAGAGATGCAGGAGGGAGTAGGGTCGGGAGAGTGTGACAGAGATGGGGAAGGGTGTAGGCTTGGAGAGTGTGACAGAGAGATGGGACGTGTGTAGGGTCTCGACAGTGCACAGATGGGAGGGGTGTTGGGTTTGGATAGTGTCACACAGATGGGGAGGGTGTAGGGTCGGGAGAGTGTCACAGAGATGGGAAGGGGTGTAGGGTCAGGAGAGTGTATCAGAGATGGGGGAGGGTGTAGGGTCTGGAGAGTGTTGCTGAGGTGGGGGAGAGTGTACGGTCTGAGGAGAGTGTGACAGAGATGGGGAGGGTGTAGGGTACGGAGAGTGTGACAGAGTTGTGGGGGGTGTAGGGTCCAGAGAGTGTCACAGAGATAGGCAGGGTTGTAGGGTCTGGAGAGTGTCACAGAGATGGGGAGGTGTAGGTTCTGAGAGTGTCACAGATGGGGAGGTGTGTCGAGTCTGGAGAGTTGCACAGATGGGAGGGGTGTAGGGTCTGGAGAGTGTCACAGAGATGGGAAGGGGTGTAGGGTCGGGAGAGTGTTACAGAGATGGGAGGGGTGTAGGTTCCACAGAGTGTCACAGAGATTGGGAGGGGAGTAGGGTCCGGAGAGTGTCACACACATGGGGAGGGGTGTAGGGTCTGGAGAGTGTGACAGAGATGAGGAGGGGTGTAGGGTCCGAGAGTGTGACAGAGATAGGGAGGGTGTAGGGTCTGGAGAGTGTCACAGAGATAGCGAGGGTGTAGAGGCCAGAGAGGTGTCACAGAGATGGGGTAGGGTGTAGGGCTGGAGAGTGTCACAGAGATGTGGAGGGTGTAGGGTCCAGAGGTGGTCACAAAGACAGTGAGGGGTGTATGAACCAGGAGGTTTTCACAGAGACGGGGAGGAGTGTCTTCACCAGGGGGGGTCACAGAGACGAGGAGTGCAGGGACCAGAGGAGGTGAGAGAGATGTGGAGGGGCACAGGGCAGTGATGGTTATAGAGGCGCGGAGGGGTGTCGGGTCTCAGAAACAGCAAGGAGTTTATGGACCGGAAAGGCCAGAGGAAGGGAGAGGCATAGGGACCAGAGGGGGACAGAGACAGAGAGAGTGTGAGGACCAGCCGGGGTCAAGATAGGCATAGGGACCAGAGGGAGACCGGGAGAGGCGTAAGGACCAGAGGGGACAGAGAGAGGCGTAGGGACCCAGAGGGGGGACAGAGAGAGGCCTAGGGACCAGAGTGGCTCAGAGGCTGGGGAGAGGCGTAGGGACCAGAGGGGTATCAAGCAATGCAAAGGAGTGTAGAGGGTGAGTGGGTCACAGAGACGGGGAAGGGGTGTAGGATGGGAGGGGGTCATAGTAATGGGGGAGAGGTGTGGGAGACGGTGGGTGTTACAGAGATGGGAAGGGGTGTAGTCACCGGTGGGGGTTATAACGTAGGGAGGATTCTACAAGACCGGACGAGTCACTGTGGGGAGAGACGAGCCTCCCAATACCTCTCACCTGCTGTTCGGTTATCCTGCGTGGTAACATTCGTCACCTGAGTCGGTTCTAAGGATCCTGCGTAATGAATTGTGGAAAAAAAACAGTTAGAATGATCCCCGGATGTGTCTGGAAAATATTCGGTTCATGCCGAGGGATGGTTGGGGTTGTTAGGTAGGAGGGTGATAGCAGAGATTTGGTTGGTATTAGGGGTCCGGAGAGTGTCACAGAGATGGGGGAGGTGGTGTAGGGTCGGTGAGTGTCACAGAGATGAGGGAGGTGAGTAGGGTCTAGACAGTGTCACATGATGGGGAGGTGCTTCGGGTCGGGAGAGTGTCACAGAGATGGGGAGG
>NW_027277553.1:0-27096 GCF_030028105.1 Mobula birostris
CCATCCACCCCATCTCTCTAAATAAAACCAGTGCCGTCCTACCCACCCGTCTACATAAAACCAGTGCCATCCTACCCATCTAACTACATAAAACCTGTGCCGTCCTCCCCATCTGTCTGCATAAAACCAGTGTCGTTCTCCCCATCAATCTAGATAAAACCAGTGCCGTCGTACCCAACGAACCAGATAAAACCAGTGCCATCCTTGCCATCTAACTACATAATACCAGTGCCGTCCTCTCCATCTCTCTACATAAAACCAGTGCCATCTTCCTCATCTATCTGCATAAGACTATTGCCGTCCTACCCATCTATCTACATAAAACCAGTGCCGTCCTACTGATCCATCAACATAAAACCAGTGCCGTCCCACCCATCTATCTACATAAAACCAATGCCACCCTACACATCTATATACATAATACCTGTGCCGTACCCTCCATCTCTCTCATAAAACCAGTAAAGTCCTCCCCATCTGTCTGCATAAACCCAGTGTCGTCCTCCCCATCTATCTAGATAAAACCAGTGCCGTCGTACCCAACGAGCTAGATAAAACCAGCGCCTTCCTTCCCATCTAACTACATAATACCAGTGCCGTGCTCTCCATCTCTCTACATAAAAATTGTGCCATCTTACCTTTCTAACTACATAAAACCAGTGCCGTCCTCCCCAACTAAGTACAAAAACCCAGTATCATCCTCCCCATCTATCTACATAAAACCAGTGCCATCCTTTCCATCTCTCTACATAATACCAGTGCCGTCCTCCCCATCTAACTACATAAAACAAGTGCCGTCCTCCCCATCTATCTACATAAACTCAGTGCATTCCTACTCATCTATCTACATAAAACCAGTGCCATCTTCCTCATCTATCTGCATAAGACCATTGCCGTCCTACCCATCTATCTACATAAAACCAGTGCCACCCTACACATCTATATACATAATACCAGTGCCGTACCCTCCATCTCTCTCATAAAACCAGTACCGTCCTCCCCATCTGTCTGCATAAAACCAGTGTCGTCCTCCCCATCTATCTGGATAAAACCAGTGCCGTCGTACCCAACGAACTAGATAAAACCAGCGCCTTCCTCCCCATGTAAGTACATAAAACCAGTGCCATCTTCCTCATCTATCTACATAAGACCCTTGCCATCCTACCCATCTATATACATAATACCAGTGCCGTACTCTCCATCTCTCTACATGAATCCAGTGCCGTCCTCCACATCTCTCTACATAAAACCAGTGCAATCTTACCCATCTATATACATAATACCAGTGCCGTACTCTCCATCTCTCTACATGAATCCAGTGCCGTCCTTCCCCCACATCTCTCTACATAAAACCAGTGCCATCTTACCCATCTAACTACATAAAACCAGTGCCGCACTCCCCAACTAAGTACAAATATCCAGTGTCATCCTCCCCATCTATCTACATAAAACCAGTGCCATCCTACCCATCTATCTACATAAAACCAGTGCCATCGTCCTCATCTATCTGCTTAAGACCATTGCCGTCCTACCCATCTATCTACATAAAACCAGTGCCGTGCTACTGATCCATCAACATAAAACCAGTGTCGTCCTCCCCATCTATCTACAGAAAAACAGTGCCGTCCTCCCCATCTATCTATATAAAACTAGTGCCATCCTTTCCATCTCTCTAAATGATAGCAGTGCCGTCCTCCCCATCTAACTACATAAAACCAGTGCCATCCTCCCCATCTATCTACATAAAACCAGTGCCGTCCTCCCCATTTATCTACATAAAACCACTGCCATCCTACCCATCTAACTACATAAAACCTGTGCCGTCCTCCCAATCTGTCTGCATAAAACCAGTGTCGTTCTCCCCATCAATCTAGATAAAACCAGTGCCGTCGTACCCAACGAACTGGATAAAACCAGTGCCATCCTCGCCATCTAACTACATAATACCAGTGCCGTCCTCTCCATCTCTCTACATAAAACCAGTGCCATCTTCCTCATCTATCTGCATAAGACTATTGACGTCCTACCCATCTATCTACATAAAACCAGTGCCGTGCTACTGATCCATCAACATAAAACCAGTGCCATCCTCATATCTATCTACATAAAACCAGTGCCGTCCTCCCATCTATCTACATAAAACCAGTCCTGTCCTCTGCATCTCTCTGCATAAAACCAGTGCCACCCTACCCATCTATATACATAATACCAGTGCCGTACTCTCCATCTCTCTCATAAAACCAGTACCGTCCTCCCCATCTGTCTGCATAAACCCAGTGTCGTTCTCCCCATCAATCTAGATAAAACCAGTGCCGTCGTACCCAACGAACTAGATAAAACCAGTGCCATCCTCCCCATCTAACTACATAATACCAGTGCCGTCCTCTCCATCTCTCTACATAAAACCAGTGCCATCTTCCTCATCTATCTGCATAAGACCATTACCGTCCTACCCATCTATCTACATAAATGCAGTGCCGTGCTACTGATCCATCAACATAAAACCAGTGTCGTCCTCCCCATCAGTCTACATAAAACCAGTGCAGTCCACCCCATCTATCTACATAAAACCAGTGCCCGTTCTCTCCATCTCTCTACATGAATCCAGTGCCGTCCTCCATATCTCTCTACATCAAACCAGTGCCATCCTACTCATCTATCTACATAAAACCAGTGCCGTCCTACTGATCCATCAACATAAAACCAGTGCCGTCCCACCCATCTCTCTACATCAAACCAGTGCCACCCTGCACATCTATATACATAATACCTGTGCCGTACCCTCCATCTCTCTCATAAAACCAGTACCGTCCTCCCCATCTGTCTGCATAAAACCAGTGTCGTCCTCCCCATCTATCTAGATAAAACCAGTGCCGTTGTACCCAAAGAACTAGATAAAACCAGCGCCTTCCTCCCCAACTACGTACAAAAAAACCAGTATCATCCTCCCCATCTATCTACAGAAAAACAGTGCCGTCCTCCCCATCTATCTATATAAAACTAGTGCCATCCTTTCCATCTGTCTACATAATACCAGTGCCGTCCTCCCCATCTGACTACATAAAACAAATGCCGTCCTCCCCATCTATCTACATAAAATCAGTGCCATCCTACTCATCTATCTACATAAAACCAGTGCCATCCTCCCCATCTATCTACATAAAACCAGTGCCGTCCTCCCCATTTATCTACATAAAACCAGTGCCATCCTACCCATCTATCTACACAAAACCAGTGCCGTCCTCCCCATCTATCTACATAAAACCAGTCCTGTCCTCTGCATCTCTCTACATAAAACCAGTGCCACACTACACATCTATATACATAATACCAGTGCCGTACTCTCCATCTCTCTCATAAAACCAGTACCGTCCTCCCCATCTGTCTGCATAAAACCAGTGTCGTCCTCCCCATCAATCTAGATAAAACCAGTGCCGTCGTACCCAACGAACTAGATAAAACCAGTGCCATCCTCCCCATCTAACTACATAATACCAGTGCCGTCCTCTCCATCTCTCTACATAAAACCAGTGCCATCTTCCTCATCTATCTGCATAAGACCATTGCCGTCGTACCCATCTATCTACATACAACCAGTGCCGTGCTACTGATCCATCAACATAAAACCAGTGTCGTCCTCCCCAACTATCTACATGAAACCAGTGCAGTCCACCCCTTCTATCTACATAAAACCAGTGCCCGTTCTCTCCATCTCTCTACATGAATCCAGTGCCGTCCTCCACATCTATCTACATAAAACCAGTGTCATCCTACTCATCTATCTACATAAAACCAGTGCCGTCCTACTGATCCATCAACATAAAACCAGTGCCATCCACCCCATCTCTCTAAATAAAACCAGTGCCCTCCTACCCGTCTAACTACATAAAACCACTGCCGTCCTCCTCATCTATCTACATAAAACCAGTGCCGTCCTACCCATCTATATACATAATACCATTGCCGTCCTACCCATCTATATACATAAAACCAGTGTCGTCCTCTCGATCTCTCTACATAAAACCACTTTTGTCCTCCCCATCTATCTACATAAAACCAGTGCCGTGCTACTGATCCATCAACATAAAACCAGTGCCATCCACCCCATCTCTCTAAATAAAATCAGTGCCGTCCTACCCACCCGTCTACATAAAACCAGTGCCATCCTACCCATCTAACTGCATAAAACCTGTGCCGTCCTCCCCATCTGTCTGCATAAAACCAGTGTCGTTCTCCCCATCAATCTAGATAAAACCAGTGCCGTCGTACCCAACAAACTAGATAAAACCAGTGCCATCCTTGCCATCGAACTACATAATACCAGTGCCGTCCTCTCCATCTCTCTGCATAAAACCAGTGCCATCTTCCTCATCTATCTGCATAAGACTATTGCCGTCCTACCCATCTATCTACATAAAACCAGTGCCGTCCTACTGATCCATCAACATAAAACCAGTGCCGTCCCACCCATCTATCTTCATAAAACCAGTGCCACCCTACACATCTATATACATAATACCTGTGCCGTACCCTCCATCTCTGTCATAAAACCAGTAAAGTCCTCCCCATCTGTCTGCATAAAACCAGTATCGTCCTCCCCATCTATCTAGATAAAACCAGTGCCATCGTACCCAACGAACTAGATAAAACTAGCGCCTTCCTCCCCATCTAACTACATAATACCAGTTCCGTCCTCTCCATCTCTCTACATAAAACCAGTGCCATCTTACCTTTCTAACTACATAAAACCAGTGCCGTCCTCCCCAACTAAGTACAAAAAACCAGTATCATCCTCCCCATCTATCTACATAAAACCAGTGCCATCCTTTCCATCTCTCTGCATAATACCAGTGCCGTCCTCCCCATCTATCTACATAAAACCAGTCCTGTCCTCTGCAACTCTCTACATAAAACCAGTGCCACCCTACCCATCTGTCTGCATAAACCCAGTGTCGTTCTCCCCATCAATCTAGATAAAACCAGTGCTGTCGTACCTTACGAACTAGATAAAACCAGTGCCATCCTCCCCATCTAACCACATAATACCAGTGCCGTCCTCTCCATCTCTCTACATAAAACCAGTGCCATCTTCCTCATCTATCTGCATAAGGCTATTGCCGTCCTACCCATCTATGTACATAAAACCAGTGCAGTCCTCGCCATCCATCTATATAAAACTAGTGCCATCCTTTCCATCTCTCTACATAATACCAGTGCCGTCCTCCCCATCTAACTACATAAAACAAGTGCCGTCCTCCCCATCTATCTACATAAAATCAGTGCCATCCTACTCATCTATCTACATAAAACCAGTGCCATCCTCCCTATCTATCTACGTAAAACCAGTGCCGTCCTCCCCATCTATCTACATAAAACCAGTGCCATCCTACCCATCTATCTACATAAAGCCAGTGGCGTCCTCCCCATCTATCTACATAAAACCAGTGCCATCCTACCCATCTATCTACATAAAACCAGTGCCGTCCTCCCCATCTATCTACATAAAACCAGTGCCATCCATTCCATCTCTCTATATAAAACCAGTGCCACCCTACCCATCTATATACATAATACCAGTGCCGTACTCTCCATCTCTCTCATAAAACCAGTACCGTCCTCCCCATCTGTCTGCATAAAACCAGTGTCGTTCTCCCCATCAATCTAGATAAAACCAGTGCCGTCGTACCCAACGAACAAGATAAAACCAGTGCCATCCTCCCCATCTAACTACGTAATACCAGTGCCGTCCTCTCCATCTCTCTACATAAAACCAGTGCCATCTTCCTCATCTATCTACATAAGACCATTGCCGTCCTACCTATCTATCAACATAAAACCAGTGCCGTGCTACTGATCCATCAACATAAAAACCAGTGCCATCCACCCCATCTCTCTAAATAAAACCAGTGCCGTCCTACCCACCCGTCTACATAAAACCAGTGCCATCCTACCCATCTAACTACATAAAACCTGTGCCGTCCTCCCCATCTGTCTGCATAAAACCAGTGTCGTTCTCCCCATCAATCTAGATAAAACCAGTGCCGTCGTACCCAACGAACCAGATAAAACCAGTGCCATCCTTGCCATCTAACTACATAATACCAGTGCCGTCCTCTCCATCTCTCTACATAAAACCAGTGCCATCTTCCTCATCTATCTGCATAAGACTATTGCCGTCCTACCCATCTATCTACATAAAACCAGTGCCGTCCTACTGATCCATCAACATAAAACCAGTGCCGTCCCACCCATCTATCTACATAAAACCAATGCCACCCTACACATCTATATACATAATACCTGTGCCGTACCCTCCATCTCTCTCATAAAACCAGTAAAGTCCTCCCCATCTGTCTGCATAAACCCAGTGTCGTCCTCCCCATCTATCTAGATAAAACCAGTGCCGTCGTACCCAACGAGCTAGATAAAACCAGCGCCTTCCTTCCCATCTAACTACATAATACCAGTGCCGTGCTCTCCATCTCTCTACATAAAAATTGTGCCATCTTACCTTTCTAACTACATAAAACCAGTGCCGTCCTCCCCAACTAAGTACAAAAACCCAGTATCATCCTCCCCATCTATCTACATAAAACCAGTGCCATCCTTTCCATCTCTCTACATAATACCAGTGCCGTCCTCCCCATCTAACTACATAAAACAAGTGCCGTCCTCCCCATCTATCTACATAAACTCAGTGCATTCCTACTCATCTATCTACATAAAACCAGTGCCATCTTCCTCATCTATCTGCATAAGACCATTGCCGTCCTACCCATCTATCTACATAAAACCAGTGCCACCCTACACATCTATATACATAATACCAGTGCCGTACCCTCCATCTCTCTCATAAAACCAGTACCGTCCTCCCCATCTGTCTGCATAAAACCAGTGTCGTCCTCCCCATCTATCTGGATAAAACCAGTGCCGTCGTACCCAACGAACTAGATAAAACCAGCGCCTTCCTCCCCATGTAAGTACATAAAACCAGTGCCATCTTCCTCATCTATCTACATAAGACCCTTGCCATCCTACCCATCTATATACATAATACCAGTGCCGTACTCTCCATCTCTCTACATGAATCCAGTGCCGTCCTCCACATCTCTCTACATAAAACCAGTGCAATCTTACCCATCTATATACATAATACCAGTGCCGTACTCTCCATCTCTCTACATGAATCCAGTGCCGTCCTCCACATCTCTCTACATAAAACCAGTGCCATCTTACCCATCTAACTACATAAAACCAGTGCCGCACTCCCCAACTAAGTACAAATATCCAGTGTCATCCTCCCCATCTATCTACATAAAACCAGTGCCATCCTACCCATCTATCTACATAAAACCAGTGCCATCGTCCTCATCTATCTGCTTAAGACCATTGCCGTCCTACCCATCTATCTACATAAAACCAGTGCCGTGCTACTGATCCATCAACATAAAACCAGTGTCGTCCTCCCCATCTATCTACAGAAAAACAGTGCCGTCCTCCCCATCTATCTATATAAAACTAGTGCCATCCTTTCCATCTCTCTAAATGATAGCAGTGCCGTCCTCCCCATCTAACTACATAAAACCAGTGCCATCCTCCCCATCTATCTACATAAAACCAGTGCCGTCCTCCCCATTTATCTACATAAAACCACTGCCATCCTACCCATCTAACTACATAAAACCTGTGCCGTCCTCCCAATCTGTCTGCATAAAACCAGTGTCGTTCTCCCCATCAATCTAGATAAAACCAGTGCCATCGTACCCAACGAACTGGATAAAACCAGTGCCATCCTCGCCATCTAACTACATAATACCAGTGCCGTCCTCTCCATCTCTCTACATAAAACCAGTGCCATCTTCCTCATCTATCTGCATAAGACTATTGACGTCCTACCCATCTATCTACATAAAACCAGTGCCGTGCTACTGATCCATCAACATAAAACCAGTGCCATCCTCATATCTATCTACATAAAACCAGTGCCGTCCTCCCCATCTATCTACATAAAACCAGTCCTGTCCTCTGCATCTCTCTGCATAAAACCAGTGCCACCCTACCCATCTATATACATAATACCAGTGCCGTACTCTCCATCTCTCTCATAAAACCAGTACCGTCCTCCCCATCTGTCTGCATAAACCCAGTGTCGTTCTCCCCATCAATCTAGATAAAACCAGTGCCGTCGTACCCAACGAACTAGATAAAACCAGTGCCATCCTCCCCATCTAACTACATAATACCAGTGCCGTCCTCTCCATCTCTCTACATAAAACCAGTGCCATCTTCCTCATCTATCTGCATAAGACCATTACCGTCCTACCCATCTATCTACATAAATGCAGTGCCGTGCTACTGATCCATCAACATAAAACCAGTGTCGTCCTCCCCATCAGTCTACATAAAACCAGTGCAGTCCACCCCATCTATCTACATAAAACCAGTGCCCGTTCTCTCCATCTCTCTACATGAATCCAGTGCCGTCCTCCATATCTCTCTACATCAAACCAGTGCCATCCTACTCATCTATCTACATAAAACCAGTGCCGTCCTACTGATCCATCAACATAAAACCAGTGCCGTCCCACCCATCTCTCTACATCAAACCAGTGCCACCCTGCACATCTATATACATAATACCTGTGCCGTACCCTCCATCTCTCTCATAAAACCAGTACCGTCCTCCCCATCTGTCTGCATAAAACCAGTGTCGTCCTCCCCATCTATCTAGATAAAACCAGTGCCGTTGTACCCAAAGAACTAGATAAAACCAGCGCCTTCCTCCCCAACTACGTACAAAAAAACCAGTATCATCCTCCCCATCTATCTACATAAAACCAGTGCCATCCTTTTCATCTCTCTACATAATACCAGTGCCGTCCTCCCCATCTAACTACATAAAACAAGTGCCGTCCTCCCCATCTATCTGCATAAAAGCAGTGCCGTGCTACTGATCCATCAACATAAAACCAGTGTCGTCCTCCCCATCTATCTACATAAAACCAGTGCCCGTTCTCTCCATCTCTCTACATGAATCCAGTGCCGTCCTCCACATCTCTCTACATCAAACCAGTGCCATCCTACTCATCTATCTACATAAAACCAGTGCCGTCCTACTGATCCATCAACATAAAACCAGTGCCGTCCCACCCATCTATCTACATAAAACCAGTGCCACCCTACACATCTATATACATAATACCAGTGCCGTACCCTCCATCTCTCTCATAAAACCAGTACCGTCCTCCCCATCTGTCTGGATAAAACCAGTGTCGTCCTCCCCATCTATCTACAGAAAAACAGTGCCGTCCTCCCCATCTATCTATATAAAACTAGTGCCATCCTTTCCATCACTCTACATAATACCAGTGCCGTCCTCCCCATCTAACTACATAAAACAAGTGCCGTCCTCCCCATCTATCTACATAAAATCAGTGCCATCCTACTCATCTATCTACATAAAACTAGTGCCATCCTCCCCATCTATCTACATAAAACCAGTGCCGTCCTCCCCATTTATCTACATAAAACCAGTGCCATCCTACACATCTATCTACATAAAACCAGTGCCGTCCTCCCCATCTATCTACATAAAACCAGTGCCATCCTACCCATCTATCTACATAAAACCAGTGCCGTCCTCCCCATCTATCTACATAAAACCAGTGCCATCCATTCCATCTCTCTATATAAAACCAGTGCCACCCTACCCATCTATATACATAATACCAGTGCCGTACTCTCCATCTCTCTCATAAAACCAGTACCGTCCTCCCCATCTGTCTGCATAAAACCAGTGTCGTTCTCCCCATCAATCTAGATAAAACCAGTGCCGTCGTACCCAACGAACTAGATAAAACCAGTGCCATCCTCCCCATCTAACTACGTAATACCAGTGCCGTCCTCTCCATCTCTCTACATAAAACCAGTGCCATCTTCCTCATCTATCTGCATAAGACCATTGCCGTCCTACCCATCTATCTGCATAAAAGCAGTGCCGTGCTACTGATCCATCAACATAAAACCAGTGTCGTCCTCCCCATCTATCTACATAAAACCAGTGCCCGTTCTCTCCATCTCTCTACATGAATCCAGTGCCATCCTCCACATCTCTCTACATCAAACCAGTGCCATCCTACTCATCTATCTACATAAATCCAGTGCCGTCCTACTGATCCATCTACATAAGACCCTTGCCATCCTACCCATCTATATACATAATACCAGTGCCGTACTCTCCATCTCTCTACATGAGTCCAGTGCCGTCCTCCACATCTCTCTACATAAAACCAGTGCAATCTTACCCATCTATATACATAATACCAGTGCCGTACTCTCCATCTCTCTACATGAATCCAGTGCCGTCCTCCACATCTCTCTACATAAAACCAGTGCCATCTTACCCATCTAACTATATAAAACCAGTGCCGCACTCCCCAACTAAGTACAAAAATCCAGTGTCATCCTCCCCATCTATCTACATAAAACCAGTGCCATCCTACCCATCTATCTACATAAAACCAGTGCCGTCCTCCCCATCTATCTACATAAAACCAGTCCTGTCCTCTGCATCTCTCTACATAAAACCACTGCCACACTACACATCGAAATACATAATACCAGTGCCGTACTCTCCATCTCTCTCATAAAACCAGTACCGTCCTCCCCATCTGTCTGCATAAAACCAGTGTCGTCCTCCCCATCAATCTAGGTAAAACCAGTGCCGTCGTACCCAACGAACTAGATAAAACCAGTGCCATCCTCCCCATCTAACTACATAATACCAGTGCCGTCCTCTCCATCTCTCTACATAAAACCAGTGCCATCTTCCTCATCTATCTGCATAAGACCATTGCCGTCGTACCCATCTATCTACATAAAACCAGTGCCGTGCTACTGATCCATCAACATAAAACCAGTGTCGTCCTCCCCAACTATCTACATGAAACCAGTGCAGTCCACCCCTTCTATCTACATAAAACCAGTGCCCGTTCTCTCCATCTCTCTACATGAATCCAGTGCCGTCCTCCACATCTATCTACATAAAACCAGTGTCATCCTACTCATCTATCTACATAAAACCAGTGCCGTCCTACTGATCCATCAACATAAAACCAGTGCCATCCACCCCATCACTCTAAATAAAACCAGTGCCCTCCTACCCGTCTAACTACATAAAACCACTGCCGTCCTCCTCATCTATCTACATAAAACCAGTGCCGTCCTACCCATCTATATACATAATACCATTGCCGTCCTACCCATCTATATACATAAAACCAGTGCCGTCCTCTCGATCTCTCTACATAAAACCACTTTTGTCCTCCCCATCTATCTACATAAAACCAGTGCCGTCCTACCCATCTATCTACGTAAAACCAGTGCCGTCCTCCACATCTAACTACATAATACCAGTGCCGTCCTCTCCATCTCTCTACATAAAACCAGTGCCATCTTCCTCATCTATCTACATAAGACCATTGCCGTCCTACCCATCTATATACATAAAACCAGTGCCGTGCTACTGATCCATCAACATAAAACCAGTGCCATCCACCCCATCTCTCTAAATAAAATCAGTGCCGTCCTACCCACCCGTCTACATAAAACCAGTGCCATCCTACCCATCTAACTGCATAAAACCTGTGCCGTCCTCCCCATCTGTCTGCATAAAACCAGTGTCGTTCTCCCCATCAATCTAGATAAAACCAGTGCCGTCGTACCCAACAAACTAGATAAAACCAGTGCCATCCTTGCCATCGAACTACATAATACAAGTGCCGTCCTCTCCATCTCTCTGCATAAAACCAGTGCCATCTTCCTCATCTATCTGCATAAGACTATTGCCGTCCTACCCATCTATCTACATAAAACCAGTGCCGTCCTACTGATCCATCAACATAAAACCAGTGCCGTCCCACCCATCTATCTTCATAAAACCAGTGCCACCCTACACATCTATATACATAATACCTGTGCCGTACTCTCCATCTCTCTCATAAAACCAGTACCGTCCTCCCCATCTGTCTGCATAAACCCAGTGTCGTTCTCCCCATCAATCTAGATAAAACCAGTGCCGTCGTACCCAACGAACTAGATAAAACCAGTGCCTTCCTCCCCATCTAACTACATAATACCAGTGCCGTACTCTCCATCTCTCTCATAAAACCAGTACCGTCCTCCCCATCTGTCTGCATAAAACCAGTGTCGTCCTCCCCATCAATCTAGATAAAACCAGTGCCGTCCTCTCTATCTCTCTACATAAAACCAGTGCCGTCCTACCCATCTATCTACATAAAACCAGTGTCGTCCACCCCTTCTATCTACATAAAATCAGTGCCATCCTACTCATCTATCTGCTTAAGACCATTGCCGTCGTACCCATCTATCTACATAAAACCAGTGCCGTGCTAATGATCCATCAACATAAAACCAGTGTCGTCCTCCCCATCTATCTACAGAAAAACAGTGCCGTCCTCCCCATCTATCTATATAAAACTAGTGCCATCCTTTCCATCTGTCTACATAATACCAGTGCCGTCCTCCCCATCTATCTACATAAAACCAGTCCTGTCCTCTGCATCTCTCTACATAAAACCAGTGCCACACTACACATCTATATACATAATACCAGTGCCGTACTCTCCATCTCTCTCATAAAACCAGTACCATCCTCCCCATCTGTCTGCATAAAACCAGTGCAGTCCACCCCTTCTATCTACATAAAACCAGTGCCGTCCTACTGATCCATCAACATAAAACCAGTGCCGTCCCACCCATCTCTCTACATCAAACCAGTGCCACTCTACACATCTATATACATAATACCTGTGCCGTACCCTCCATCTCTCTCATAAAACCAGTACCGTCCTCCCCATCTGTCTGCATAAAACCAGTGTCGTCCTCCCCATCTATCTAGATAAAACCAGTGCCATCCTTTTCATCTCTCTACATAATACCAGTGCCGTCCTCCCCATCTAACTACATAAAACAAGTGCCGTCCTCCCCATGTATCTACATAAAATCAGTGCCATCCTACTCATCTATCTACATAAAACCAGTGCCATCCTCCCTATCTATCTACGTAAAACCAGTGCCGTTCTCCCCATCTATCTGCATAAAAGCAGTGCCGTGCTGCTGATCCATCAACATAAAACCAGTGTCGTCCTCCCCATCTATCTACATAAAACCAGTGCCCGTTCTCTCCATCTCTCTACATGAATCCAGTGCCGTCCTCCACATCTCTCTACATCAAACCAGTGCCATCCTACTCATCTATCTACATAAAACCAGTGCCGTCCTACTGATCCATCAACATAAAACCAGTGCCGTCCCACCCATCTATCTACATAAAACCAGTGCCACCCTACCCATCTATATACATAATATCAGTGCCGTACTCTCCATCTCTCTCATAAAACCAGTACCGTCCTCCCCATCTGTCTGCATAAAACCAGTGTCGTCCTCCCCATCTATCTAGATAAAACCAGTGCCGTCGTACCCAACGAACTAGATAAAACCAGCGCCTTCCTCCCCATCTAAGTACATAAAACCAGTGCCATCTTACTCATCTATCTACATAAGACCCTTGCCATCCTACCCATCTATATACATAATACCAGTGCCGTACTCTCCATCTCTCTACATGAATCCAGTGCCGTACTCCACATCTCTCTACATAAAACCAGTGCAATCTTACCCATCTATATACATAATACCAGTGACGTACTCTCCATCTCTCTACATGAATCCAGTGCCGTCCTCCACATCTCTCTGCATAAAACCAGTGCAATCTTACCCATCTATATACATAATACCACTGCCGTACTCTCCATCACTCTACATGAATCCAGTGCCGTCCTCCACATCTCTCTACATAAAACCAATGCCATCGTACCCAGCTAACTGCATAGAACCAGTGCCGCACTCCCCAACTAAGTACAAAAATCCAGTGTCATCCTCCCCATCTATCTACATAAAACCAGTGCCATCCTACCCATCTATCTACATAAAACCAGTGCCGTCCTCCCCATCTATCTACATAAAACCAGTCCTGTCCTCTGCATCTCTCTACATAAAACCAGTGCCACCCTACCCATCTATATACATAATACCAGTGCCGTAGTCTGCATCTCTCTCATAAAACCAGTACCGTCCTCCCCATCTGTCTGCATAAAACCAGTGTCGTCCTCCCCATCTATCTAGATAAAACCAGTGCCGTCGTACCCAACGAACTAGATAAAACCAGCGCCTTCCTCCCCATCTAAGTACATAAAACCAGTGCCATCTTCCTCATCTATCTACATAAGACCCTTGCCATCCTACCCATCTATATACATAATACCAGTGCCGTGCTCTCCATCTCTCTACATGAATCCAGTGCCGTCCTCCACATCTCTCTACATAAAACCAGTGCCATCTTACCCATCTAACTACATAAAACCAGTGCCGCACTCCCCAACTAAGTACAAAAATCCAGTGTCATCCTCCCCATCTATCTACATAAAACCAGTGCCATCCTACCCATCTATCTACATAAAACCAGTGTCGTCCTCCCCATCTATCTACATAAAACCAGTCCTGTCCTCTGCATCTCTCTACATAAAACCAGTGCCACCCTACCCATCTATATACATAATACCAGTGCCGTACTCTCCATCTCTCTCATAAAACCAGTACCGTCCTCCCCATCTGTCTGCATAAAACCAGTGTCGTCCTCCCCATCAATCTAGATAAAACCAGTGCCGTCGTACCCAACGAACTAGATAAAACCAGTGCCAACCTCCCCATCTAACTACATAATACCAGTGCCGTCCTCTCCATCTCTCTACATAAAACCAGTGCCATCTTCCTCATCTGTCTGCATAAGACCATTGCCGTCGTACCCATCTATCTACATAAAACCAGTGCCGTGCTACTGATCCATCAACATAAAACCAGTGTCGTCCTCCCCAACTATCTACATGAAACCAGTGCAGTCCACCCCTTCTATCTACATAAAACCAGTGCCGCCCTACCCACCCGTCTACATAAAACCAGTGCCATCCTACCCATCTAACTACATAAAACCTGTGCCGTCCTCCCTATCTGTCTGCATAAAACCAGTGTCGTTCTCCCCATCAATCTAGATAAAACCAGTGCCGTCGTACCCAACGAACTGGATAAAACCAGTGCCATCCTCGCCATCTAACTACATAATACCAGTGCCGTCCTCTCCATCTCTCTACATAAAACCAGTGCCATCTTCCTCATCTATCTGCATAAGACTATTGACGTCCTACCCATCTATCTACATAAAACCAGTGCCGTGCTACTGATCCATCAACATAAAACCAGTGCCATCATCATATCTATCTACATAAAACCAGTGCCGTCCTCCCCATCTATCTACATAAAACCAGTGCCATCCTACCCATCTATCTACATAAAACCAGTGCCGTCCTCCCCAGCTATCTACATAAAACCAGTCCTGTCCTCTGCATCTCTCTACATAAAACCAGTGCCACCCTACCCATCTATATACATAATACCAGTGCCGTACTCTCCATCTCTCTCATAAAACCAGTACCGTCCTCCCCATCTGTCTGCATAAACCCAGTGTCGTTCTCCCCATCAATCTGGATAAAACCAGTGCCGTCGTACCCAACGAACTAGATAAAACCAGTGCCATCCTCCCCATCTAACTACATAATACCAGTGCCGTCCTCTCCATCTCTCTACATTAAACCAGTGCCATCTTCCTCATCTATCTACATAAAACCATTGCCATCCTACCCATCTATCTACATAAAACCAGTGCAGTCCACCCAATCTATCTATATTAAACCAGTGCCCGTTCTCTCCATCTCTCTACATGAATCCAGTGCCGCCCTCCATATCTCTCTACATCAAACCAGTGCCATCCTACTCATCTATCTACATAAAACCAGTGCCGTCCTACTGATCCATCAACATAAAACCAGTGCCACCCTACACATCTATATACATAATCCCTGTGACGTACCCTCCATCTCTCTCATAAAAAGTACCGTCCTCCCCATCTGTCTGCATAAAACCAGTGTCGTCCTCCCCATCTATCTACATAAAACCAGTGCCATCCTTTTCATCTCTCTACATAATACCAGTGCCTTCCTCCCCATCTAACTACATAAAACAAGTGCCGTCCTCCCCATGTATCTACATAAAATCAGTGCCATCCTACTCATCTATCTACATAAAACCAGTGCCATCCTCCCTATCTATCTACGTAAAACCAGTGCCGTCCTCCCCATCTATCTGCATAAAAGCAGTGCCGTGCTACTGATCCATCAACATAAAACCAGTGTCGTCCTCCCCATCTATCTACATAAAACCAGTGCCCGTTCTCTCCATCTCTCTACATGAATCCAGTCCCGTCCTCCACATCTCTCTACATCAAACCAGTGCCATCCTACTCATCTATCTACATAAAACCAGTGCCGTCCTACTGATCCATCAACATAAAACCAGTGCCGTCCCACCCAACTATCTACATAAAACCAGTGCCACCCTACCCATCTATATACATAATATCAGTGCCGTACTCTCCATCTCTCTCATAAAACCAGTACCGTCCTCCCCATCTGTCTGCATAAAACCAGTGTCGTCCTCCCCATCTATCTAGATAAAACCAGTGTCGTCGTACCCAACGAACTAGATAAAACCAGCGCCTTCCTCCCCATCTAAGTACATAAAACCAGTGCCATCTTCCTCATCTATCTACATAAGACCCTTGCCATCCTACCCATCTATATACATAATACCAGTGCCGTACTCTCCATCTCTCTACATGAGTCCAGTGCCGTCCTCCACATCTCTCTACATAAAACCAGTGCAATCTTACCCATCTATATACATAATACCAGTGCCGTACTCTCCATCTCTCTACATGAATCCAGTGCCGTCCTCCACATCTCTCTACATAAAACCAGTGCCATCTTACCCATCTAACTACATAAAACCAGTGCCGCACTCCCCAACTAAGTACAAAAATCCAGTGTCATCCTCCCCATCTATCTACATAAAACCAGTGCCATCCTACCCATCTATCTACATAAAACCAGTGCCGTCCTCCCCATCTATCTACATAAAACCAGTCCTGTCCTCTGCATCTCTCTACATAAAACCAGTGCCACCCTACCCATCTATATACATAATACCAGTGCCGTACTCTCCATCTCTCTCATAAAACCAGTACCGTCCTCCCCATCTGTCTGCATAAAACCAGTGTCGTCCTCCCCATCAATCTAGATAAAACCAGTGCCGTCCTCTCTATCTCTCTACATAAAACCAGTGCCGTCCTACCCATCTATCTACATAAAACCAGTGTCGTCCACCCCTTCTGTCTACATAAAATCAGTGCCATCCTACTCATCTATCTGCTTTAGACCATTGCCGTCGTACCCATCTATCTACATAAAACCAGTGCCGTGCTAATGATCCATCAACATAAAACCAGTGTCGTCCTCCCCATCTATCTACAGAAAAACAGTGCCGTCCTCCCCATCTATCTATATAAAACTAGTGCCATCCTTTCCATCTGTCTACATAATACCAGTGCCGTCCTCCCCATCTGACTACATAAAACAAATGCCGTCCTCCCCATCTATCTACATAAAATCAGTGCCATCCTACTCATCTATCTACATAAAACCAGTGCCATCCTCCCCATCTATCTACATAAAACCAGTGCCGTCCTCCCCATTTATCTACATAAAACCAGTGCCATCCTACCCATCTATCTACACAAAACCAGTGCCGTACTCCCCATCTATCTACATAAAACCAGTCCTGTCCTCTGCATCTCTCTACATAAAACCAGTGCCACACTACACATCTATATACATAATACCAGTGCCGTACTCTCCATCTCTCTCATAAAACCAGTACCGTCCTCCCCATCTGTCTGCATAAAACCAGTGTCGTCCTCCCCATCAATCTAGATAAAACCAGTGCCGTCGTACCCAACGAACTAGATAACACCAGTGCCATCCTCCCCATCTAACTACATAATACCAGTGCCGTCCTCTCCATCTCTCTACATAAAACCAGTGCCATCTTCCTCATCTATCTGCATAAGACCATTGCCGTCGTACCCATCTATCTACATACAACCAGTGCCGTGCTACTGATCCATCAACATAAAACCAGTGTCGTCCTCCCCAACTATCTACATGAAACCAGTGCAGTCCACCCCTTCTATCTACATAAAACCAGTGCCCGTTCTCTCCATCTCTCTACATGAATCCAGTGCCGTCCTCCACATCTATCTACATAAAACCAGTGTCATCCTACTCATCTATCTACATAAAACCAGTGCCGTCCTACTGATCCATCAACATAAAACCAGTGCCATCCACCCCATCTCTCTAAATAAAACCAGTGCCCTCCTACCCGTCTAACTACATAAAACCACTGCCGTCCTCCTCATCTATCTACATAAAACCAGTGCCGTCCTACCCATCTATATACATAATACCATTGCCGTCCTACCCATCTATATACATAAAACCAGTGCCGTCCTCTCGATCTCTCTACATAAAACCACTTTTGTCCTCCCCATCTATCTACATAAAACCAGTGCCGTGCTACTGATCCATCAACATAAAACCAGTGCCATCCACCCCATTTCTCTAAATAAAATCAGTGCCGTCCTACCCACCCGTCTACATAAAACCAGTGCCATCCTACCCATCTAACTGCATAAAACCTGTGCCGTCCTCCCCATCTGTCTGCATAAAACCAGTGTCGTTCTCCCCATCAATCTAGATAAAACCAGTGCCGTCGTACCCAACAAACTAGATAAAACCAGTGCCATCCTTGCCATCTAACTACATAATACCAGTGCCGTCCTCTCCATCTCTCTACATAAAACCAGTGCCATCTTCCTCATCTATCTGCATAAGACTATTGCCGTCCTACCCATCTATCTACATAAAACCAGTGCCGTCCTACTGATCCATCAACATAAAACCAGTGCCGTCCCACCCATCTATCTACATAAAACCAATGCCACCCTACACATCTATATACATAATACCTGTGCCATACCCTCCATCTCTCTCATAAAACCAGTAAAGTCCTCCCCATCTGTCTGCATAAACCCAGTGTCGTCCTCCCCATCTATCTAGATAAAACCAGTGCCGTCGTACCCAACGAGCTAGATAAAACCAGCGCCTTCCTTCCCATCTAACTACATAATACCAGTGCCGTCCTCTCCATCTCTCTACATAAAAATTGTGCCATCTTACCTTTCTAACTACATAAAACCAGTGCCGTCCTCCCCAACTAAGTACAAAAAACCAGTATCATCCTCCCCATCTATCTACATAAAACCAGTGCCATCCTTTCCATCTCTCTACATAATACCAGTGCCGTCCTCCCCATCTAACTACATAAAACAAGTGCCGTCCTCCCCATCTATCTACATAAACTCAGTGCATTCCTACTCATCTATCTACATAAAACCAGTGCCATCTTCCTCATCTATCTGCATAAGACCATTGCCGTCCTACCCATCTATCTACATAAAACCAGTGCCACCCTACACATCTATATACATAATACCAGTGCCGTACCCTCCATCTCTCTCATAAAACCAGTACCGTCCTCCCCATCTGTCTGCATAAAACCAGTGTCGTCCTCCCCATCTATCTAGATAAAACCAGTGCCATCGTACCCAACGAACTAGATAAAACCAGCGCCTTCCTCCCCATGTAAGTACATAAAACCAGTGCCATCTTCCTCATCTATCTACATAAGACCCTTGCCATCCTACCCATCTATATACATAATACCAGTGCCGTACTCTCCATCTCTCTACATGAATCCAGTGCCGTCCTCCACATCTCTCTACATAAAACCAGTGCAATCTTACCCATCTATATACATAATACCAGTGCCGTACTCTCCATCTCTCTACATGAATCCAGTGCCGTCCTCCCCATCTATCTACATAAAACCAGTGCCATCCATTCCATCTCTCTATATAAAACCAGTGCCACCCTACCCATCTATATACATAATACCAGTGCCGTACTCTCCATCTCTCTCATAAAACCAGTACCGTCCTCCCCATCTGTCTGCATAAAACCAGTGTCGTTCTCCCCATCAATCTAGATAAAACCAGTGCCGTCGTACCCAACGAACTAGATAAAACCAGTGCCATCCTCCCCATCTAACTACGTAATACCAGTGCCGTCCTCTCCATCTCTCTACATAAAACCAGTGCCATCTTCCTCATCTATCTACATAAGACCATTGCCGTCCTACCTATCTATCAACATAAAACCAGTGCCGTGCTACTGATCCATCAACATAAAACCAGTGCCATCCACCCCATCTCTCTAAATAAAACCAGTGCCGTCCTACCCACCCGTCTACATAAAACCAGTGCCATCCTACCCATCTATATACATAATACCAGTGCCGTACTCTCCATCTCTCTACATGAATCCAGTGCCGTCCTCCACATCTCTCTACATAAAACCAGTGCCATCTTACCCATCTAACTACATAAAACCAGTGCCGCACTCCCCAACTAAGTACAAATATCCAGTGTCATCCTCCCCATCTATCTACATAAAACCAGTGCCATCCTACCCATCTATCTACATAAAACCAGTGCCATCGTCCTCATCTATCTGCTTAAGACCATTGCCGTCCTACCCATCTATCTACATAAAACCAGTGCCGTGCTACTGATCCATCAACATAAAACCAGTGTCGTCCTCCCCATCTATCTACAGAAAAACAGTGCCGTCCTCCCCATCTATCTATATAAAACTAGTGCCATCCTTTCCATCTCTCTAAATGATAGCAGTGCCGTCCTCCCCATCTAACTACATAAAACAAGTGCCGTCCTCCCCATCTATCTGCATAAAAGCAGTGCCGTGCTACTGATCCATCAACATAAAACCAGTGTCGTCCTCCCCATCTATCTACATAAAACCAGTGCCCGTTCTCTCCATCTCTCTACATGAATCCAGTGCCGTCCTCCACATCTCTCTACATAAAACCAGTGCCATCTTACCCATCTAACTACATAAAACCAGTGCCGCACTCCCCAACTAAGTACAAATATCCAGTGTCATCCTCCCCATCTATCTACATAAAACCAGTGCCATCCTACCCATCTATCTACATAAAACCAGTGCCATCGTCCTCATCTATCTGCTTAAGACCATTGCCGTCCTACCCATCTATCTACATAAAACCAGTGCCGTGCTACTGATCCATCAACATAAAACCAGTGTCGTCCTCCCATCTATCTACAGAAAAACAGTGCCGTCCTCCCCATCTATCTATATAAAACTAGTGCCATCCTTTCCATCTCTCTAAATGATAGCAGTGCCGTCCTCCCCATCTAACTACATAAAACAAGTGCCGTCCTCCCCATCTATCTGCATAAAAGCAGTGCCGTGCTACTGATCCATCAACATAAAACCAGTGTCGTCCTCCCCATCTATCTACATAAAACCAGTGCCCGTTCTCTCCATCTCTCTACATGAATCCAGTGCCGTCCTCCACATCTCTCTACATCAAACCAGTGCCATCCTACTCATCTATCTACATAAAACCAGTGCCGTCCTACTGATCCATCAACATAAAACCAGTGCCGTCCCACCCATCTATCTACATAAAACCAGTGCCACCCTACACATCTATATACATAATACCAGTGCCGTACCCTCCATCTCTCTCATAAAACCAGTACCGTCCTCCCCATCTGTCTGGATAAAACCAGTGTCGTCCTCCCCATCTATCTACAGAAAAACAGTGCCGTCCTCCCCATCTATCTATATAAAACTAGTGCCATCCTTTCCATCTCTCTACATAATACCAGTGCCGTCCTCCCCATCTAACTACATAAAACAAGTGCCGTCCTCCCCATCTATCTACATAAAATCAGTGCCATCCTACTCATCTATCTACATAAAACCAGTGCCATCCTCCCCATCTATCTACATAAAACCAGTGCCGTCCTCCCCATTTATCTACATAAAACCAGTGCCATCCTACACATCTATCTACATAAAACCAGTGCCGTCCTCCCCATCTATCTACATAAAACCAGTGCCATCCTACCCATCTATCTACATAAAACCAGTGCCGTCCTCCCCATCTATCTACATAAAACCAGTGCCATCCATTCCATCTCTCTATATAAAACCAGTGCCACCCTACCCATCTATATACATAATACCAGTGCCGTACTCTCCATCTCTCTCATAAAACCAGTACCGTCCTCCCCATCTGTCTGCATAAAACCAGTGTCGTTCTCCCCATCAATCTAGATAAAACCAGTGCCGTCGTACCCAACGAACTAGATAAAACCAGTGCCATCCTCCCCATCTAACTACGTAATACCAGTGCCGTCCTCTCCATCTCTCTACATAAAACCAGTGCCATCTTCCTCATCTATCTACATAAGACCATTCCCGTCCTACCAATCTATCTATATTAAACCAGTGCCCGTTCTCTCCATCTCTCTACATGAATCCAGTGCCATCCTCCACATCTCTCTACATCAAACCAGTGCCATCCTACTCATCTATCTACATAAATCCAGTGCCGTCCTACTGATCCATCTACATAAGACCCTTGCCATCCTACCCATCTATATACATAATACCAGTGCCGTACTCTCCATCTCTCTACATGAGTCCAGTGCCGTCCTCCACATCTCTCTACATAAAACCAGTGCAATCTTACCCATCTATATACATAATACCAGTGCCGTACTCTCCATCTCTCTACATGAATCCAGTGCCGTCCTCCACATCTCTCTACATAAAACCAGTGCCATCTTACCCATCTAACTATATAAAACCAGTGCCGCACTCCCCAACTAAGTACAAAAATCCAGTCTCATCCTCCCCACCTATCTACATAAAACCAGTGCCATCCTACCCATCTATCTACATAAAACCAGTGCCGTCCTCCCCATCTATCTACATAAAACCAGTCCTGTCCTCTGCATCTCTCTACATAAAACCAGTGCCACCCTACCCATCTATATACATAATACCAGTGCCGTACTCTCCATCTCTCTCATAAAACCAGTACCGTCCTCCCCATCTGTCTGCATAACCCAGTGTCGTTCTCCCCATCAATCTAGATAAAACCAGTGCCGTCGTACCCAACGAACTAGATAAAACCAGTGCCTTCCTCCCCATCTAACTACATAATACCAGTGCCGTACTCTCCATCTCTCTCATAAAACCAGTACCGTCCTCCCCATCTGTCTGCATAAAACCAGTGTCGTCCTCCCCATCAATCTAGATAAAACCAGTGCCGTCCTCTCTATCTCTCTACATAAAACCAGTGCCGTCCTACCCATCTATCTACATAAAACCAGTGTCGTCCACCCCTTCTATCTACATAAAATCAGTGCCATCCTACTCATCTATCTGCTTAAGACCATTGCCGTCGTACCCATCTATCTACATAAAACCAGTGCCGTGCTAATGATCCATCAACATAAAACCAGTGTCGTCCTCCCCATCTATCTACAGAAAAACAGTGCCGTCCTCCCCATCTATCTATATAAAACTAGTGCCATCCTTTCCATCTGTCTACATAATACCAGTGCCGTCCTCTCCATCTGACTACATAAAACAAATGCCGTCCTCCCCATCTAACTAAATAAAATCAGTGCCATCCTACTCATCTATCTACATAAAACCAGTGCCATCCTCCCCATCTATCTACATAAAACCAGTGCCGTCCTCCCCATTTATCTACATAAAACCAGTGCCATCCTACCCATCTATCTACATAAAACCAGTGCCGTCCTCCCCATCTATCTACATAAAACCAGTCCTGTCCTCTGCATCTCTCTACATAAAACCAGTGCCACACTACACATCTATATACATAATACCAGTGCCGTACTCTCCATCTCTCTCATAAAACCAGTACCGTCCTCCCCATCTGTCTGCATAAAACCAGTGTCGTCCTCCCCATCAATCTAGATAAAACCAGTGCCGTCGTACCCAACGAACTAGATAAAACCAGTGCCATCCTCCCCATCTAACTACATAATACCAGTGCCGTCCTCTCCATCTCTCTACATAAAACCAGTGCCATCTTCCTCATCTATCTGCATAAGACCATTGCCGTCGTACCCATCTATCTACATAAAACCAGTGCCGTGCTACTGATCCATCAACATAAAACCAGTGTCGTCCTCCCCAACTATCTACATGAAACCAGTGCAGTCCACCCCTTCTATCTACATAAAACCAGTGCCCGTTCTCTCCATCTCTCTACATGAATCCAGTGCCGTCCTCCACATCTATCTACATAAAACCAGTGTCATCCTACTCATCTATCTACATAAAACCAGTGCCGTCCTACTGATCCATCAACATAAAACCAGTGCCATCCACCCCATCACTCTAAATAAAACCAGTGCCCTCCTACCCGTCTAACTACATAAAACCACTGCCGTCCTGCTCATCTATCTACATAAAACCAGTGCCGTCCTACCCATCTATATACATAATACCATTGCCGTCCTACCCATCTATATACATAAAACCAGTGCCGTCCTCTCGATCTCTCTACATAAAACCACTTTTGTCCTCCCCATCTATCTACATAAAACCAGTGCCGTCCTACCCATCTATCTACGTAAAACCAGTGCCGTCCTCCACATCTAACTACATAATACCAGTGCCGTCCTCTCCATCTCTCTACATAAAACCAGTGCCATCTTCCTCATCTATCTACATAAGACCATTGCCGTCCTACCCATCTATATACATAAAACCAGTGCCGTGCTACTGATCCATCAACATAAAACCAGTGCCATCCACCCCATCTCTCTAAATAAAATCAGTGCCGTCCTACCCACCCGTCTACATAAAACCAGTGCCATCCTACCCATCTAACTGCATAAAACCTGTGCCGTCCTCCCCATCTCTCTGCATAAAACCAGTGTCGTTCTCCCCATCAATCTAGATAAAACCAGTGCCGTCGTACCCAACAAACTAGATAAAACCAGTGCCATCCTTGCCATCAAACTACATAATACCAGTGCCGTCATCTCCATCTCTCTGCATAAAACCAGTGCCATCTTCCTCATCTATCTGCATAAGACTATTGCCGTCCTACCCATCTATCTACATAAAACCAGTGCCGTCCTACTGATCCATCAACATAAAACCAGTGCCGTCCCACCCATCTATCTTCATAAAACCAGTGCCACCCTACACATCTATATACATAATACCTGTGCCGTACTCTCCATCTCTCTCATAAAACCAGTACCGTCCTCCCCATCTGTCTGCATAAACCCAGTGTCGTTCTCCCCATCAATCTAGATAAAACCAGTGCCGTCGTACCCAACGAACTAGATAAAACCAGTGCCTTCCTCCCCATCTAACTACATAATACCAGTGCCGTACTCTCCATCTCTCTCATAAAACCAGTACCGTCCTCCCCATCTGTCTGCATAAAACCAGTGTCGTCCTCCCCATCAATCTAGATAAAACCAGTGCCGTCCTCTCTATCTCTCTACATAAAACCAGTGCCGTCCTACCCATCTATCTACATAAAACCAGTGTCGTCCACCCCTTCTATCTACATAAAATCAGTGCCATCCTACTCATCTATCTGCTTAAGACCATTGCCGTCGTACCCATCTATCTACATAAAACCAGTGCCGTGCTAATGATCCATCAACATAAAACCAGTGTCGTCCTCCCCATCTATCTACAGAAAAACAGTGCCGTCCTCCCCATCTATCTATATAAAACTAGTGCCATCCTTTCCATCTGTCTACATAATACCAGTGCCGTCCTCCCCATCTAACCACATAATACCAGTGCCGTCCTCTCCATCTCTCTACATAAAACCAGTGCCATCTTCCTCATCTATCTGCATAAGGCTATTGCCGTCCTACCCATCTATGTACATAAAACCAGTGCAGTCCTCGCCATCCATCTATATAAAACTAGTGCCATCCTTTCCATCTCTCTACATAATACCAGTGCCGTCCTCCCCATCTATCTACATAAAACCAGTCCTGTCCTCTGCAACTCTCTACATAAAACCAGTGCCACCCTACCCATCTGTCTGCATAAACCCAGTGTCGTTCTCCCCATCAATCTAGATAAAACCAGTGCTGTCGTACCTTACGAACTAGATAAAACCAGTGCCATCCTCCCCATCTAACCACATAATACCAGTGCCGTCCTCTCCATCTCTCTACATAAAACCAGTGCCATCTTCCTCATCTATCTGCATAAGGCTATTGCCGTCCTACCCATCTATGTACATAAAACCAGTGCAGTCCTCGCCATCCATCTATATAAAACTAGTGCCATCCTTTCCATCTCTCTACATAATACCAGTGCCGTCCTCCCCATCTAACTACATAAAACAAGTGCCGTCCTCCCCATCTATCTACATAAAATCAGTGCCATCCTACTCATCTATCTACATAAAACCAGTGCCATCCTCCCTATCTATCTACGTAAAACCAGTGCCGTCCTCCCCATCTATCTACATAAAATCAGTGCCATCCTACTCATCTATCTACATAAAACCAGTGCCATCCTCCCCATCTATCTACATAAAACCAGTGCCGTCCTCCCCATTTATCTACATAAAACCAGTGCCATCCTACCCATCTATCTACATAAAACCAGTGCCGTCCTCCCCATCTATCTACATAAAACCAGTCCTGTCCTCTGCATCTCTCTACATAAAACCAGTGCCACACTACACATCTATATACATAATACCAGTGCCGTACTCTCCATCTCTCTCATAAAACCAGTACCGTCCTCCCCATCTGTCTGCATAAAACCAGTGTCGTCCTCCCCATCAATCTAGATAAAACCAGTGCCGTCGTACCCAACGAACTAGATAAAACCAGTGCCATCCTCCCCATCTAACTACATAATACCAGTGCCGTCCTCTCCATCTCTCTACATAAAACCAGTGCCATCTTCCTCATCTATCTGCATAAGACCATTGCCGTCGTACCCATCTATCTACATAAAACCAGTGCCGTGCTACTGATCCATCAACATAAAACCAGTGTCGTCCTCCCCAACTGTCTACATGAAA